>NC_046170.1:46320184-46507684 GCF_011064425.1 Rattus rattus
TCCTTTAGATCATTTCTATAAATACGATAAAACCCTGTGAAAATGTTCATTATCATGACAAAATTTTCAATCATGAAGAAATAAAGAAAAGTTTAATTTAGCGAAATATAAGATAATTATAAATTCAATGTGTCTTTATTTCATTAGTCATTCAAGCAGAACCCAAAAAAAATCTATTTAAACATATTCCATAGCGATTAATTCTGTCGATTTTTTTTGTCATCTGCCAATTTCTGGCCTACAATTTTCAGTTTTGCTCTAAAATATATGAATATATAAAATCATGAGCATGTGGGGATTTTATTAAGTATGGGAACAAGGGCGTGTTTTGCTTCACCGTGTGCATGCTTAAATAAATCCCCAGATGTTCGAAGAGCGTTCACTTGACCTCCCACCTCAGATGTGAGGGGCAGACACTTGTCTACAGAGAGACTCTGGCCATTCGACTGTTGTAATGTGACTCTGAAATGTGGCCCCCACAGTCTCCTGCCTGTGCTGTTTTGAATGCCATGGAACCTTTAAAGTGTGGGCCTGGTAACTGCAGTGGGCCACTAGGGATAGGCGGACCCTTGAGGGTCCCCACCCCCACAAGAGAGTCTCTGCTTCCTGCTGCCACCATGTGAACAACCACTTCCTCAGGCTCCCCCCATCATGGAACAAACCTACCCCCTCAGCACCTCCCTCCCCCCAACCCCATCCCCCAGCCTTCCTAGCTCTGATGGGCTGAAGCTCCCAAAACCTGTGAGCCAAAATAATTCCTTGCTCCCTTGTTGTTCCTGTTCGATGTTCGGTCACGGATACAGCACAGTTACTAAACCGCCATCTTTCGAGGCATGGAGCTATCAACCATACTCTGTAATTTCAAAACACCCTCCGTTCTTGTTTACAGAAGTTTCTCAGGGACTTGGTGGAAACCTTTTGTGCCTTCCAAGTCCTGGGCCCAGAACCCCAAAACAGAAGCAATTGAGTCAGCATTTATTGGTAGACTTCACCTTAAAAAAAAATAAAATCACAGTTTGTGCCAAGCACAACCATCACTCCTACACACACACACACACACACACACACACACGAGTCACCTCTTAAAACATTTAAAACATTTTAAGTGAGCTGGGTGTGGTAGCACACACTTTTCATCCCAGCACGCAGGAGGCATAGGCAGGCAGATCTCTTTGAATTCTAGGATAGCCTGGTCTACATCATGAGTTCTAGGATAGCCAGAGCTATGCAGAGAGACCTTGTCTCAAAAAGCATCTTTTTGAGTGTTGTGCTTGTCGCCTCGTATGTCGTTGTGAGATTGCATACTATGTGTTGTATTGTTACACACACTAGTACTTGTTGATCCTCCTTATCCTTGTTGACAGATGTATAATGTTCCATTCAGCTGCCACACCTTATCTATTGTGTGTCCATGTGCTGTGGGCATGTGACCTTTCTGTGGGAGGGAGGGAGCACACTCACCGTAGCACATGTGTAGCAATCGCAGGACAACCTTGGGTGTCACTCCTCCCGACCCACGTTGCTTGAGGCGGGTTTCTTGCTGTCCAATGCTGTGGCAGCCAGGGTAGCCCGTGATGAGTTCCGGGGACTCATTGTTCTGGAATCGTGCTGGGCTTACACCCGTGCATTGCCACATAGCTTCTGCGGATCCAGACTAAGTTCTCATGTTTGGGCAGCAGCACTTCACCCAGCGAGGCGTCCCCTAGTTCCAGTGTGACACTTTTAGAACTCAAACATCGTATACGGGTTTATAGACATGAACTATCCTCCAAGGTGAGGAAAATCTCAATCCATTATGGATTTACTCTCAAAAGTGAACGATGCAGCTGGGACAGTGTGTGCTGGGGACAACTGCGTAACAGAGTTCTTCCAGACTATTTCAAAGATCGGTAATAAAGAGGGGGCTTAGTGGCTAAACCTGCTTTATTAAAACTCAACAACCTCCATGGGTTTGTTAGCAAAGAGAGGCCATTTTACCACAGACATCACCTGCATCCTGTGATGATAACTATTTGATTCCAGGTTTGGTGGGTTTTATTTCTGGTTTTGAAATCATAGCACATGCTGTTCCCTGACCTTGCCCTACCTCAGCACACAACACCCCACATCAGCATCCACAGCACGGGCTCCAACTCTGTGTTAACGGATGCTGCCCAGCACCCTTGGTATTCTGGGCCAAATGAATTGTGGATGGGTTAATCTGAAACCAGCCCACGTCTCCACTCTGTCTCCTCTGCTCCAGCCCCTCAGTACATCTATCCTCTTGGAGGCCAGAAGGAACAAAGAAAACCATGTTGTGTTCGTTTGTCTCGTTGATGCAATCAAATGCCTGACAGAGCAACTTAAAGAAAGAAGGGTGTGGCTCACGGTTCGAGAGCACACTGTCCCCTGCAATGGGAAAGGTGTGGATTTCAGGGCCCTGGACATAGATAGGAAATTATCAGCATCCCTCTTCTCCAGATAAGAACGTTGAGGCTCAGAGAGATGAAGTAAATTGCCCCTGATTCAGATCTAGTGACTGGCTCTGATCCTCCAGCATCTCAGGGCCACGGATGAAGCATGATATCTCAACACGCTACATAGAATAGATATGTTCACTGAGAGTGTTGGATTTTCTCTCTTACTTGAGAGGTTTGAGGAGCCAACAGCAAAGTCCTACCAGGAAAGGGGGTTTTCTTCCTCCTTCCACCTCCACTGTGAGGGATCAGAGGCTGGAGCTAGCACAGCCGGAAAAGAGCCTGTGTGCAGGCAGAAGATCCCCAGTGTGATCCCCAGAACCATGTAAAAACACTCGACGGAGCTTGCAGTCCCAGCACTGGGGAAGGAGAGCCAGACAGATCCCTGGGGGTCCTTGGGCAGCCAGCCTCCCTTCCTGGGTCAGCTCCAGGCCAGTGACACATCTTGTGCCAAGAAAGGTTCATAGTGACTGAGGAACAACATCTGACCTTGTCCTCTGACCTCCATTCACATGCTTGTAAACACACAGACACACACACACACACACACACACACACACACCATACACACACATACACACACACAACACACAACACACAATACAACACACACACATACACACACACATACACACACACATACACACACACACACACACACACACACACACCATACACACACACACCATACACACACCCCACACACATACCATACACACACACACACCATACACACACACATTCTCGTGCACACACATACACACACAAACACACACACATACACACATACATACATACCACACACACACCATACACACATACCACACACACACACACACATACACACATACACCATACACACATACCACACACACACCACACACACACCACACACACACACAACAAACACACCCAACACACACACACACACACACACACACACACCATACACACACACACACATCAAACACACACATACCATACAACACAACACACACACACCATACACACACATACACACAATATACACACATACCACACAACACACAACACAACATACACACACCATACACACACACACATACACACACACGCACACACACACACACACCATACACACACATACACAACACACACACATGTCACACATACACACACACATTCACCACACACACACACACACACATACACACACACACACACACACACAACACACACACACACACACACACACACACTACACACACACACCACACACACACACAACACACACACCACACACACACACACACACACACACACACACACACACACACACACACACCATACACACACACCATACACACACACACACACATACCACACAACACACACACACACACACACCATACACACACACACAACAACACACACCACACACACAAAGACACACACAACACAAACACACACAAAAAAACAAACACACACACATACAACACAACACACACAACACACACAACACAAAGAACAACACACACAAACACAAAACAAAAAAACACACAAACACACACACACACAACACACAACACACACACACCATACACACACATACACACACACAATATACACACATACCACACAACACACACACACACACACACACACACACACACACACACAAAGAGTCAGAAAAACCAGGAAGTGACAAGAGCCAAGCCAACTTGGCCTCCACCTCCAGGGGTGGACATGACACATGTCTCTACCAGACACTGTTAAACATCATCCTTGCACCAAACCACCCTCCAGGAAACTTCTTGTTTCCACTCTGGATGGTATTGCCAAGAAAAATGCCCCCACAGGAAGCCTGGGACACGGCTGGCAAAGCCCGGGTCTTTAAGGGCTAGAAGTCAACATGGAAAACATCTGGCTATTCCTAGCAGCTGAGGGAACATAAGGAACTTGCTCCAATGACACGGTCCCTCCCTGAGAGTTCATTTTCCATCAACGATGTCCTTGGCTCTGGTGTTGGTTCGATTCGTTCGGTGTTGGCCTGGTTATTATTCAGCAAGGTGTTGGCCCTGACCTAACACATTTGTTTCCTGAAATGTTCTTACTCCAAAGCACAGCCTCTTCCAGCAAACCTGGAAGCCTCCCAAGCAGACAATCCCAATCCCAAGTCTCTAAAGCTCTGCTGCGAACCAGGCATTCCGATTTCCTGGACTGGCCTCACGGGGCTGCAGCTTTTGCTGCTCCCTGGACACCCCTTTTTTCCCAGTCATTGTAACTTTGAGCCCAGACCTGTTTACTTTCCTAATTGGTCTCGGGCTTTACTTCTTCCCACGATGCCCCTGGCAGGAATAGCCCACATCTTTATGAGCAGATCAGTGCATGGAAAGTTACATTAAAACCAAGGCGGTTACCTGGGTAAGTACAGCCCACTTGGGTCTAAGACACTGGAAAGTAGAAAGTGTGAAGCAGTTTGGGGACTTTTTACTTCCCTTTGTCCCCTGTGCTGGGTGGTTTTATGCTAATTTGACACCGACTAAAGTCATCTGAGAAGAGAAAACCTCAATTATGTCTCCGCAAGATCAGATTGTAGGCAAGCACTAACTAAGGCACTGTCTCACGATCCAGTCTATTGGCAGACCTGCCCCCAGCCGTCCCTCAGAGGGTCCTGGTCTGGACAGCTAAGTTACATACACCCATTTCCTGGATATCCAGAACCCATGTAAACCATATCCACAGTGTTTCTACGGAAAGATAAAAGATGGAGACAGAATTCCAAAAAGTTCATGATCATCTAGCCTAGAGGCAGAGGCAGAGGTAGGCAGATCTCTGAGTTCAAGATCAGCCTGATCTACAGAGTGAGTTTCAAGAGAGCCAGGGCTACACAGAGAAACCCTGTTTCAAAAAAAAGTCAAAGGAGGAATTGGAGGAAGAATAGAAGAGAGGTGGTAGTGGAGGAGGAGGAGGAGGAGGAGGAGGAGGAGGAAGAAGAGGAGGTGGAGAAGGAGGAAGAAGAGAGGAGGAGAACGAGAGGGAGAGGGAGAGGGAGAAGAGGGAGAAGAGGGAGAAGAAGAAGAAGAAGAAGAAGAAGAAGAAGAAGAAGAAGAAGAAGAAGAAGAAGAAGAAGAAGAAGAAGAAGAAGAAGAAGAAGAAGAAGAAGAAGAAGAAGAAGAAGAAGAAGAAGAAGAAGAAGAAGGAAGAAGAAGAAGAAGAGAAGAAGAAGAGGAAGAAGAAGAGGAAGAAGAAGAAGAAGAAGAAGAAGAAGAAGAAGAAGAAGAAGAAGAAGAAGAAGAAGAAGAAGAAGAAGAAGAAGAAGAAGAAGCAGCTGCCCTAGATAGACCAGAAGAGGCTGGTTATAGTGCAAATGGTGCATAGATAGGGGCTTGGTACTAGTATAGAGTCTGGACAAAATGCTAGGCCCAAGCATGGTGTCTAGCTGTCAGTGGACTTGAGTGATGGCTCAGTAACTGGGAAGCCAGGATAGCAGTCAGCACACATGCTAGGGACACAGTACTGGGAAAGACCATTGCTCTCAGGTGCTTGTAGCATGATCCCAGTCTCCATAGCCTGCTGGGCCTTGCTCCCTCCTGTGGCTGGACCATGCCCTGCTCCTGGGACTCATTCCACTCTAGATGCCCATGTCTCTCCCACCCACCACTGAGTCCCTGCTTCAAGTTTCCTAGCATTTCAATTGTGAAGGAAGACCTCAGCATTGCTGGACACTGCCAGACTTGCTCCTAATGAACAGGCCAACTCTGACAAGTATGAAGCCCACTCCTCTCCCCAGCTCCTTCACCCTACCTAACCCCAGCCGCACTACTTTGGGTGCTTGGAGCCTTGAGAAGGGGCTTAACTGTCATAAGTAGGTCACTAGGGATGGACCTTTCAAGAATACAGCCCTGTTCCTGGCCTGATGTATTGTACAGTCCACAGAAACATGAGGAGTTTCAACCACAGGGGCCTGTCACTAAGAATGCCACCAGAACTTCCCCACGGTAGGAGTTGGAATCTTCGGGTACTGAAACTTAAATCAAACCATTCTTCCCCGAAGTCTATCTGCCTGACATTTTGGTTGTGGTGACACAGGAGCAGCTAATATGCAAGGGAAAGCAGCCACTGGCTGAAGGCATGGAGGTGTGGAAATAGTGTATTGTTGTTCCATTTTTCAACATACACTGTGTGGTTGCTGCACCAGCAGAGAATGTGAGTTGTGTGGCTTCCCTCTCCAGAGCTGAGAGAGACAGAGAGAGACAGAAAGAGACAGAGACAGAGAGAGACAGAAAGAGACAGAGAGAGAGACAGAGAGACAAGGAGAGACAGAGAGACAGAGAGAGAGACAGAGAGACAGAGAGAGACAGAGAAACAGAGAGAGACAGAGACAGAGAGAGACAGAGAGACAAGGAGAGACAGAGAGAGACAGAGAAACAGAGAGAGACAGAGAAAGAGAAAACAGAATACAGAGAAGAGAACAGAGAGCAGAGAAAGAAACACACACACACAGAGACAGAGAGACAGGGAGAGAGAGACAGAGAGAGACAGAGAGACAAAGAGACAGAGACAGAGAGAGACAGAAAGAGACAGAGAGAGACAGAGACAGAGAACCATCACTGTGGACGGATTGTTAACTGGCTCCTCAAAGGCGGGGTGGGGAGGGCTATGGGAACCTCACCTGAGATTCCAGCCACTCCAACCAGGCACTTGTGTACACAGGGGACATTGAAAGCAAGCAAGCAAGCAAGCAAACAACAAACAAACAAAAACCATTTTTAAAAGAAAAAGCAAAAATGAGCATTTTGTTTTCAAGGGGCTGAGACACATTTACCAAATATGATCTTTGGAGTCTGGGATGATCCACCAAGGACCAGAGACAGGAGGGAATGAACAGCTCAAAAGACTCTTGTTCTAACCTCCTGGCTCCGTCTAAGTCTCCTGCATGTGTTCTCATGTCCCCAAGAATGAGAACAGTAAGGAACACTCAGCTGGCCATTCTTTAATAAAACAAAATAAACTCCCCTGCAAGTAGTTTTGAAGCAACTCCCTGGGGAGCCATTCCCTGCCGTAGACGTGCTCCCGTGAGACCCAAGCCACCAAGAGGACACTTTAAATTCCCACCCTAAGGTAAGTGAGATCTTCAATCACACTGTAACCAGCACAACCCAAGGGCTGCCACCATGGACCCACGGTTTGGCGGGATAAACGCACCGTGCTCATTCCAGTCCCTCCTTGACCTTTAAGTGGTGATAAACGGTCCTTGGCCTTTGGATGGCTTGGCTTTGGGGTTTTTTGCTCAGTTTTGCCTTGTGTTTTCCACAGTGGAGTGCAGCCAGTGCCTGCACTGTGATGTTTGCGTGGAGAACAGCGTCCTGTCATTCAGTCTTAATAACCAGTCACTCTGTCTCCTTGCTCCATCTCTAGCAGATGCTACAGTGAACCAACCGCCCTCCTCAGCGAGTGCTGGGCCTCTAGAGGGCTGTGACATCTTCCCAGCCCACAGAAGGAGCGTGTTATGGTTTGACTATACAATGTCCGCCCCAGATTTAGGGTTTGAATGCCTGCTCCACAGCTTGTATTGCCATTTGGGGAGGCTCTGGAAACTCAGGGGGTGGGGCTTAGCTGGAGGAAGTAGTCAGTAATTTCTCTCTCTCTCTCTCTCTCTCTCTCTGTCTCTCTCTCTCTCTGTGTGTGTGTGTGTGTGTGTGTATCTGTTTGTCTCTGTCTCTCTGTCTCTCTGTGTGTGTATCTGTCTGTTTGTCTCTGTCTCTGTGTGTGTATCTGTCTGTCTGTTTGTCTCTGTCTCTGTGTGTGTATCTGTCTGTCTCTGTCTCTCTCACTCTCCTTCCTGGACAGTCATGAACAGCTCTTTTCTACCACACGTTCCCATTGCTTTGATGTTCTGTGTCAAATCCATCGTCGGATCAATAGACCAAGAACCGTGACTCTTCTGAAACAACGAGCACGATCAATCAGTCAATCTTTCCTTCCTTAAGTTTTCCTGTCAGATATATTGGTTATGGGGACAAGAAGAGCAACAAAACACAGAGGCCTCCCCCTCCTCATTACCCAAGTCATAGCTATGGCAAAGGCTACAGGTGGCCTGGCATAGCCTACTCACTATTCTCCAGAGCAGCAGCATGTGCATCTATCTAGGCACATGGCCCAGCAAACTGGAGATGGCGTCCTCAGCCTCCTGCAAAGTCATGCAGAAGGTTCTAGGTAGGGGAGATGCACCAAGGCAGACCCATGGCTCTACATTCCTTTGGGCCACTAGGAAGAGACCTCTCCTGTGGAGGGTATATTTGGAAGTAACTGAAGCTCTGGAAGACTGAATCATTCCCTTCTGGGATCTATGAGAGACATAAACTCCCATGCTTATATTTTTACTACGTTGGGATGTCTCACCTTGGACATGCCCTGTCACCCTAATTAAAATAGCTCTGTTCCAAGACAGGGTTTACCTTGAAGATGGCTGGGTTCAAGCAGCTCTAAGTCACCAGGGTTCATGTACGCAGACATCAAAGACAAAGCCTGTAAGACCGTAGCATCATGGCTGCCAAATGGTTCTCTGGGATGCCAAGATTCCCCTGGTCTGAAGCTGTGTCCTGAGGGAGGCACTGAGAAGGACCCTAGAGATGTATCTCACTGCCCTGTGTACTGCACTGCCCTCCCCTACAAGCAGCCTCGACCTCGTGGTCCAAGATGGTGGTGCCCACAGTTCAGGCAGGGGAAGTAGGAAGGACAAAGAGGAAACTTGAAACGTAGCCACAGGCCCTTCACGCATCCTCACCACCTTGAGCCTTCTCACACGAGCTCATCCTTCAGGGGAAGGAACCTCAGACCCATAGGAAGAAACAGGACAGGCAGAGGTGAGGGGGTGGGTCTGTATGGAGAGCTGTGGAAGCACAGTGTGGAGAAACAGACCGAGTGCACTTCCACATGTGCGTCAGTCAGTTCCCTAAGGGAAGCTCACAAGTACACCTGCCTATCAGACTTCCTCGAATAGGAAGGCAGACATGTTTATAGAGAACACAATTCACAAAGACCAGCTGGAGAGAAGTGCAGGAGACTGGGAAGGTGGGAGTGAAGCCGCTGTCTCCTCCCTCAGCTTCTCCAAGTACATGGCTCCTGTGTGGCAGAGGCTGCCAGTATCTCCCCCTTCTAAGAGAGGGACAGGCACAGCCACTGTGCCCCCGTGGGCACCACTGTACCCTTTTGTGCTCACTCAATTGCTGGTCTGCTGACCTACAGCCTTGCAGATGAACACGGCCCTAACTTTGCATAGCCTTCACCAGAAACCTTTGCGTGAGGCCCAAGTTAACGCTGCTCTGATCCCCAGCACGGATCTTCTGAAGTTGGTCTGCAGGTACCCCACAAGCTCTTCCCACCCATCCCTTACTGCTTTGCATCCAAGAATATTCTATCTCTCCTTCAAGATCCTGACAACTCCAGAAATATATGCTGGAAAATTTTGAGACAGGCTATAGATCATTCTAGATTTAAAAAAAAAAAAAAAAAAAAAACTAAAGAAACTGATGAGGTAAGCATAAAAGGTGACCCTGGGACATCTGGCCAGATGTGACGATGGGCCTCCTATCAGACACTGTTAATAAAGTTCTCAGGCTCCTATGGTGTTCCCACCAAGCCTCTCCCTATCCAGCCAAAATTATAAGACACATATGCACCAGAGAAAGGATGGACAATGTCACTTATATGTCACAATGGATTGGACATGAGTGTGCCTTTACTGTGCTTGTGACATCTCTGAGATATATTTTTTTCCAAAAAATAAAATAAAATAAAAAATTAAAGAAAAGGAGGTAGAGAGAGTATCTCAGCTGTTCCAGGGGTTGCTTAGCATACACCAAGCTCTGGTTTCAATCTCCCCACCTCATAAGCCTGAAGCAAGACTATCCCAGACTATAAATCCAGAGGGCATCAGCAGTTCAAGGCCACCCTAGGCTGTACAAGACACTGTCTCAAGAAAGATACAGGGGAGAAAGGGAAGAAGTAGAAAACCTTGGTAGAATAAGAGGGCAAGGAGGTGCAGCCTGGGATGGAGTGAACGCCTAAGGGTCCTCAAGAAGGTGAATCACTGTAGGGAAGTGGCCAGGGTTGGTTATCCCCGAAGCTGGGGACAGAGCCCCCTAGGTTCCTCAGACCGAGGTGACAGGCAGCTTTCTGATCTGGCCTCTCGTCTACAGAGCAGTCACTTCCCCCACAAAAAGCCCCAGTGCCTTCCAGGAACCGCACAGAACGTCCGTTTCTACTTCCCTTTGCCGCAAACATTCTGCAGCCCCTGCTTATCTGGTTTGATCCTTAGGTTCATTTGCAGGCAAAAGGGAACCCATTTACGGTAAGTTGACCTCTCCTGCTGTTGACTTGCCCCTAAGACTGTAGTGGACAAAGTGACAGGCTCTAGATAGGTTAACACTGGCTTTTAACCTAGGGTGAGGGGATCGTAGGTGAAGACATGGGGCAGGGGAGGACCCCGGGCTCCTCCATTCTGCATGCAACCCTGAAAATTGGTACAAGAAGCCTAAAAGACCAGCAAGTTATGGGGATATTCACTGTGGCCTTGAGGGAACAGCCAATCAACTGGACAGGCAATGAGTCCAACACCTTTGGGGCTTTTTGTGGCCCCAGAGACTTCATTTACATCCCCCCATTTTAATATTTAGTGAATTGACAATGCTAACTGTCTATATTAACAAAACATAACATGTTGTCAAATCTATATACATGGTATGAAAGTTACATCAGGGCAATTGGCCTATGTATCACATAAAATATTTATCATTTCTGTGTACTAGAACCCCTTTCCCTTTTTAAACTTTCTTAAAATACTTGATACATTGTTTTCAACCTTAGCGGCCCTACCATCCTACGAAAACATTAGAAGTGATTTCTCCCACCCACTGCTCCCTAGCCAGGTTAACGACCCTCTCCTTCCCCCAGCCCATAATAAGCAACCATTCTACTTGAGACCGACTTCTCAGCGTCTACTAAGAAGGCTATAACAAATACACCTGAAGCTAGGAAGCTTGAACAACACAAGGAACCTTCGAGTCTGAGACTCGAAGTCCAAGAGCACAATACTGGCTGATGCTATTCCTTGCAAAGGCCTCTTTGTGGCTTCCAGAAGAGCATCTGGTCATTGTGTCCTTGTTGGGTGAGGACCCATGTGTGCTGGATGTAGCTCCTGTCTTGGGAGCCCTGTACCGTCACCCAAGGACCTTGAGGGCCTGGCCCAGGCTCCCCACCCTCTCGTGTGAATGCCATTCAGGTTTTTTTGTTCATTGTTGCCTGCCGGACAACTGGGAGTGTTTTCTTTGGAAAGCCCAGTGATCCGGCATGCTGCCCTTCCTCTGTCCTGAACAAGCGCTGTTTAATGGGCGGCCACGATTGTTTTGGAGATAGGCGTCTTTTCGAAAGAGGAGGAGGCTGTGTGCCTTGGTTACTTTGGCCACCTTCCTTTATTTTTTCTGGAAACTCCTCCCCATGTGTGAAGACGGTAGGTGTCAGGGACCTGTAACAAACACTCATTCAGCATGCAAGACCCAGCCCTGGGAAGCCTAGCAAGACCTCACATCAGGGTCCTGAGGAGGCCGGAGAGGGAGAGGTGAAGGCAGCAGAGCCTGGGAAAGTCACACCCTACAGTGTGAGCCGAGTTTGCTGGCTGTTTTGGGACCTGCAGACGGGGAGGCCTGTGAATTCCAAACACAGTACACAGGTCTTTGGCTTTCCTCAGGCCCCTTCCTTCCTGTCCCTCGGCCTGACCCTCCCCTCCTGGCAGGCCCTTCCTGTTTCGGGGAAGGTCAGCTTGTGGTGGAAGAATGGCCATTGTTCCTCCCTCCTCCTGGTCCCCACTCATATCCGGTCCCTGGTCTCTAAGTTCCCCTTCAGAACAGCCCGACTTTTCCTTCTCAAGAAACCTGAGAGACGAAGGCATTTCCTGCCTGGCTACCCCGGTTCCCACCCTCCGTTTCCAGCAGCCTTCAGGCCTGCCAGACCATCAGACTCCCTGCTTTTCTGTGTGGGCAGCCCCACGCCTATGACTTAACAGCTCGGCGTCTCTTTCCTCACATTCTACCTGTCCCAAGACATATTTACCTGGGATCTCAAGTGAAAAGGCAGAAGGCGGAGCTCCGTCGCCAACACCCTCACCCTGTTGGCAGATGACAGATGCCTCACTGTGGGCTGGTGGCTCTCTACCATGACATTATGGCCAAGTGAGCTCCAGGGCCTTTCCTACTGGGTGCCTTCTATACTCCCTACCTGATCCCCAGCTGCTCCTGCCTGGGGGAACCCTTTCTTTTGTCTCCTCACACTAGGGACAGACCCAGGCCCCCCTGTTCTGCTGTGGGATGATTTCTTGGTCCTCTCCACCTTAGCTGCTCAGAGGTCTACCTCCTTTCTGTCACTGACCGTGCATGCACTGCTCACAAAGGGCCAGGGTCCTCTCCAGTGTGTCCAGAGCTACTGGAGTCCCGGGAGAGATCTCTGACCACTCCTCACCTCATGATTTATACAGAAATAGTCCCCCTGAGCAGCTCACGTAGGAGACATTGGCCCATGGATTTGTGTGAGCCCCATTACATCTCAGGGGCCTGGTTGACACACTGTCACTCCCAAGATGGCAGATCAAAGAGACAAGGCGGGAGTCATAGGGGGTATTCTGAAGCTGTCCCCTTTAGCCCCTAGAGACAAGATTTATTTGTGGCAGCTCAGTGACTCCCCTCTGCTACTGGGGTACACGCATATGTCACCTCTGCACCCACCGAGGTCAGGATGGGTCCGTGACGTCTAAATTCAGCCTTATTCCCAGTCCCGTGGACACTGAACTAATCTCTAAGACAGCAAGCATCAAGGATTATGGCAGACTCTGCTGCACCATTAAACTTCATCAACACACACAGACATCACTTTCTCTCTGGCCCAAGGTCTAACCAAAACATCGTCTCTTCGGGCTGTGGTGAAGATTAAGCCGAAAGCTTTGCTGACTGTACGTGCAGTCGCTGGCAGATGCTCACCGGGAGCATCCTGGCCGGTCCTTGTCATTTGTCCTCCATGTCGTGTCAGCACGCACCAGTGTGAGAGCTAAACACAGCCACTATGAAGTCCCAAAGTGTCCCATTGCTATTATTAGGCTGTGACAGGCTGTCAAGCCAGGAGAAGTGACCTGGCTCAGAGGACTTCAACCTCTGAACAAATGTCGTCATCTCCCCGAGTTCCTGAATCCACTGCCACTAGGGTTGGGACATTCTCTTCAAGAGCCAGCTCCAAAGTCAGATTGTAGGAAGTTGTGCAATTGGTGAGGTTCGCTGACAGGGATGACTTTTATCTTTTACACATTGACCTGCGTGTTCCTGGAAGCTAATATGTGTGAACGTTATGTTCTCCGCCCCCCTTTCACCCCTCCCCTTCTGTCCTCTGCCCTTCAATCAAACCATGTGTGTGTGGTACCCACAGTTCCCAGGAGACCTGGCCAGAACCCCAATTGGCACTCTCATGCCCCTAGAGCATGTACGCATACATCTCTGGGCCTCTTTCCTTTTAAATCCTTATGCCTGACTATTCCCTGTCAGATCTATAGAAGCCAATGTAGGGACCAAGTCGCAGGTCATAAAACACATTGGCTGGACTCCTCACTCCTCGAGGACAAATGAACCAGTATCCTCTCAGAGGCCATGATCCAAGGCAGAGAGAGAATGGGGAAACCATCCTCCTACTACCTTTGGAAGATGGTGACGAGCAGCTAAAGACACTTTTCTATAGGTTGTGGGCAAAGTGGACTGGGTACATAGAAACCTACACCAGATGTAAGGTCCACAGAGCTGTGTGGTTGACTGCGGGTAACAGCCCAAAGTTGGTACTTGGCAAACATGGATGGGTAGATGAGGGGAGGTCTGGGGAGCAGCTCTGTAATGATGGCTGCTCAGCACTGTTGTGGCTTGTGACTTCCTCAGTGAAATGTGTTTGAACAAATGGAGCTGCACTTTCTTCAGAACGGCCCCCCAAATTGTTCCCTCTAGTAACTCCCCTTTAGTTTGGAATTTCCAAGCTTAGCTTAGCTTTTGGCTTAGCTTTCTGTCCCCAAATGAGAAACTCTCCTGATTTTTTTTTCCCTTTGTTTTGAGGCTCTGTTATCCCTACACCCACTTGCCAAGCCTCTGACGATAAACTTCATCAAAACAGTACGCATGTGTTACAACCTCTGTTCCAGAAACAGACATTCACTAGGGCCTATGCGTGTTTGCAGAATGGTTTCCAAATTTGACCTGTGTCCCCAAAGCGGAGATCACCAGAGAGAGCTGTTACTACATCTCTGTCTTGCCCCCAGGCAATACACAGAGGCCAGAACGCCATGTGCTGGGAGCCGTGCCATTCCTCCGGCTCCTTTCACCTTTGGGATCAATGCCCCCCCCCAAAAGTGTGTGGTGGTTCAATACCAGAAATACACTGTCCATGTGTGTTACTGAGGGTCACTGCTGAGGTCTGCCCCTAGTCCCTGCCCACAAAACCCCTTTCCCTGTTGGAAACCCTTCCTCTGTCTGGAAACTGGTTCTGTACCTTTGTTGCAGGCAACCTCAAGGCAGGACTCGTCCAGTGTGTTCTTTGCTTTCCCAACATACCTGCACCATTTCCCAGCCTTCATTCAATTTTCTAGTCCACCTTTGTATGAGTCAATTATAATAAAAATAACGGTACTGGGGTACTTTATTTTAAAAAAAAATATTTGTTTCACACAGTATTGTTCGAGAACATGATGTCAGTTCTGGAAAGGGCTCCCTGAGCATGTAAGATCCGAGAAGATAACATCAAGGGGAAAATTGTGTGGAAAGACAGAAAGTCAGAAAGAAATGGGGAAGGGATCAGTTTTTCTCCTTTATTAAAAACCACCTCTCAAGAACCAAGAGGGCTATCAGGAGAACTACACTAATCCCTCCCTCAGGCAACACCAACCCTGACCACTCATCTCCCATTAGGTCAGGTCTGCAGGCTCGGGCAGTAAGTGAGTCTAGGGTGTTGGAGAAAAGATTGGAAGATCTGTGGAGTCAGGGAGGGTGTGGGTGAAGTGATTAGTCTCCAATGAAGAGCAAACTTCTAAAGCATGAACTCGTGTGGACACGCTGACCGTCATCCAACCTACCCACCACCATAGTTGACTTCTCTGCCCACTCTCAGCAATTCTCACTTTGTTCCCAAGCCTGCACCACTCAAAAGCTCCCCATCCCAGCCTCGTCCTCCTCTTCCTCTTCCTCCTCCTCCTCCTCACTATCATCATCATCCCCATCCTCCTCCTCCTCATCATCATCATCATCACCATCATCCTCTCTCCTCTTCCCTGGGCCCACCTTGCTGTGTGTCAGGGTTTGGAGAGATGCTGGCATCCTCTACGCTCTCCTCATCCACATGTGCCTCAGGTTGACAGATGTCCACAGCTAGAAGGATCACTTGGCACCTGCTGAAGAGGCTCACTGTGAGTCACGTTGGGTCTAGGCGGACCAAAATGACCGAGAATGCATTCCTGCCCTGCAGCAACTCAGGAAAAAAATGTAGGCAGTGAAAAAAAAAGTGGGCCAAATCCATCCGGCCAGCATCTGTTTTTGTACACAAAGCTTCTCTGGAATACAGCCATGCCATTCACCCGTGGCTATACAACCACACAGAGAACACATTGAACAGTTGGGACCGGACATATGATCTGCAAGTCAGAAAACATTTACTACGTGGCTTTTTACAAAAACCATCTGCCTTCTCTGACCTGGTTACAGTACAGCAAATACCTTGTCCTATGTCCCAGGTATTGTAGCCCAGGCTTCTCAGCAGACAAACTCTCAGGACCCAGATGAGCCTGGAGCTAGGAAGGTAAACACAGGAAGAGAGCAGGACTAGGGGGAAACTTGGTTGGTAGAGGATTCACCTAGCATGCTAGAAGCCCTGAGTTCCATTCCCACCATTGCATAAACCGGGTATGGCAGCACATGCCTCTCATGGCAGGAGGTGAAGGCAGGAACATTGAAAATTCAACTTGGCTACATAGTAAAGCTAGCCTGGGCTACCTGAGACTCCACCTCAAAAGAACCACAACAAATTAATAATAATAATAATAATAATAATAATAATAATCTGGAATGAGGCTGGTGCATGGTGTCTGCATCATCCTGCCCACACTGGGCTCATCTTTTGCTGCTTTGCCTTGAATCAAAACTTCTGTCAGAAACAGCGCCACCTTCCTGGAGACAGCGAATGCACCCTGTGATGACCATAGTCAGCAACTGTGTTAAGATGACATCAAAGGCCTTTTCTTCTTCCACTCCTGGCACGGAATGACCACCATAAAACCTGAAACTTGAGGGGAAAAGCTTTGACAGGATAGCCGCACCACTACTCAACTGTGCAGAACACACGCTCATACCTCCCAAAGGTACCACAACTCTGCCTGGTGACCACCTCATCCCCCCTCCGAGCCCCTGACACATCCTGCCTGTCCCCCTCTAAAATGAAGACCATGGCTCCCAGAGGACTCCATAGCTTATTGAACCCAAACACCCTCAGCCCCACTGCTGGCTTCCATTGTTCACACAGGGGACATGACTGGCCTCTTGGCAGAGATGGGGGCTGTAGGGAAGGGAAAGATCTTCAACACCCAGTCCCTTTCTGCTACGTGAAGAGGGTTTTGGGTTCCATTGTATTTCTTGTGTTCATGAAAGCTCCTTAAAACCTAAGCCTATATCGAAAATCACCACCAGTAACACGGGAGCAGGGCTGTATCTGTGCTTGACCTCTGAATGATGCTTCTCTGTGGTCCTGGTGTGCTGCTCCTGAACCATTGCTCTCTCTGGGCCTCTCCAATCCAGGAAGTACACCTACTTGCAGCCTCCTCTGACCATGGCTACTCTTGTACAGATGGTCTCATGACACACTATTACAGCCTGGCCTTTCTGCTGTCTCCAGGTGTCCTAGGGCTAGCTGCCCACTGGATGTCACCCCAAAGTTCCACCCAAGCTGCTCATCAGTAGCTCCCGGGACTCCCATGTTTGTTGCTGCAATATGGCCACCTCTGTCCAACTGACCCAAGGCCTCAATGACCCTGAGGTGTCTGAAGGCCTATGTGTTCACCTTCAGAATGTCTCTTCCCACAAAAGGGGGCTATACATTGCTTGTGGGAATGTGAAACCATCCAGCCACTATGGAAGTCTATGTGGAGGTTTCCCAAAAACCAAGAAATAGGCCTGTAGGTATAAATCTTTTCCCAACCTACTTTAATAAACATTCAACCTCCTCTCTAACCCACCAACCACCAGTAGGTAGTAGAAGAGAAAAGTTATTAGGACATGGGGGGGGTAGACCTGTCTACAAATAGTTCTTTGGAGGCAAGTCCAATTTTCATTGTCAGGATATCCACAGTTCAGTTCAGTAGCAAACACCAAATCATGAATCAGCAGCTGCAGTCCAGTCCACTTGGCAGTCACCACACGTGAATCAGCGAGGGCAGTTCAATCCAGAAGAAACCACAGGGCTCACCAACCAGCCTGTGGAAGCAGGAAGAAGCCACAAGAACCTCACAAGTTCTTTGGCAAGTTTCTCTGTATGGCATCACCACAAGCAGAGCTCAGCAATGCAACGTAAGGTGAACCAATACATGCGTGTCAGCAATGCTCGTGAGGTGGGCTAATGCATGCATGCGTGTCTGCCAGTGAAGAATAGCCAGGTAGAGCAAAGTGAACCAGTGCTTGAGCTCCCACTGTCTGTGGGGTCATATTTATATTCATTCTAAACATCATGTATTCTTTCACAGGTCTGCTTTAGCAAAACATCCTTTCACCTGCGTGCCCCAGCAAACCATCATTTGATATACTGACTTTCCAAAGAAATCAGAAGTTTCCACTTCTTAGATTCACGATAAGGCCAGTTATACCACTCCAGAGGATTTACTCAAGAGTGTTGCAAGTTCATAGTCACAGAGACAGACCTGCACATCCATGTTTACTATAGCATGCTTCACAATGGCTAAGCCATGGAGCCTACGAGATAGCCAACAACAGAGAAATGAATAAGAAAAAAAAATGTCATGTATCCACAGGGAATCTTTTTCAGCCATAGAGAACAGCAACATTGTATCATTTGTGGGATAACGGATTCAATGGGAGATGGCTAAGAGAATTGAGAAGGTCTCAGAAACACAGATGTGTTTTCTCTCATAGGTGGTTCATACATCTCGTATAACTACATATCGAATCATATATGTACATAGTAAATGAAAGGGGATACGAATTTGTCTAGGGAAACCGAGGGTACTAATACTGGAGGAGCTAATGAAGGAAGAATGGGTGGGAGTGAGGACGGGCAGAATATGCCCAACATATTATATATGCCTGTAAGAAATCTTGAAATAATTAAATAGGAGAGTGAAGAGATGGCTTAGTGGCTAAAGCCACTGGCTGTTCTTGCAGAGGATCCAGGTTTAGTTCCTGGCACCCAAACGGTGACTCACACCCATCTGTTTAACTCCAGCTCCAGGGGATCCATCGCCCTCTTCTGGCCTCTGTGGGCATTGCATGCATGTGGTGCACAGACATACATTCCCGCAAAACACTCATAAAAAATAAATAAATAAAAGTAAGTAAACACTTTAATAAACAAACAGAACATGCCTCCTTATTCAGACCACTGCTAACCCCCGTGGCAGGGTCTGTCAGAGCATCTGTCCCTGTCCTCATGTATCTCACGGGTCCTCTTTTTTCTTTCTGGAAGGGAGCTCCTATCTTAGCGAGCCCATCACCACCTCTGGCCTCCCAGGACCCTCATCTTTCCCAACCATCCCTCAACCTTCCTTTTGTCACATTCCAAGGGAAAGCCTGGATGCCCTCAGACTCCTCCACCACTGGGAACAAGTCTCCCTCCTGCCTCCACGTCCCCAGCACTTCGTTACAATTGGCTGAGACTCTCCTCTCCTGTGAGAACAGGGATGGGGTGGGGGTGGGGGGACTGAAAACGTGGGACGCTGATGAGAGTAAACCTTTAATACATTACATCCTCGGGTGCTAGACTGGGGGTTCCCACAGACCTTTGGGTCCCTAGCAAATGTTTTTAACCCAGTGCTTTGCCAACTGAATAATGACTTATGTTCTCACAGAGCATGACTCTCTAGACCAACCCCATAGTGCATGAGGCTACAGAGACTCCAGGTCAGAGTCTGGTGGCCAGGCTTACCTGGTTCCTTCACATACAGCTTCACGTAAAGGGGACAAAGGTCAGGGCGCTGACTCAGAGTTGCTCCAGCTCCCACTGGGAGGAAGGAGATATCCCGCTCATGTCAGGTCCCTGGGTTTGAGGCCTGATCTCAAAGCACACCGCTATCAGTCCACCCTGTTCCTCTAATCCTCCTCCAAGCCTCTGTTCCTGAGTTTATGGCAGGAGAGCTGAGGATACAGCACCTTACCCTGCCTCGAGCGGCTTCTGAACCATCATGGAGTGAGACGCTGGGCAGAGAGATGGGAGGAAGAAACAGGAGAACTCTGCAAGCTCGCAGGCCGGCTAGCTTAGTGCCAAATAAGAGACCCTGTTTCAAACACTGACACCCCAAGTTGTCCAATAACCTCCACTGTGGTGTGCAGCCCACCCACATACACCACACATACACATTAAGAGAAAGAAAGAGAGGAGGAGGAGGAGCTCCAGTCCTAACCAAGACAAGCAAGAAGGAACCTGCCTGCGGAGACTGAAGGCCTCCTGACAGCCACTTACCCTTTCTAAAGCTGCTGAGAGATGACTCCCATCCATCAAAGAGAGAGGTGTGTCGTGGGAAAGGAAGAGGTTCAGTTAGTGCTTGTGATTGCTACTCTAGGAGCCTGAACCTTTCCGTTTCTGTTGGAGAGAAAGGGCGTCATCTTTCTTCAACACTGTATCCCTAACCCCTTACTGATGGAAATGTCATGTTGCCAAGGAACAGAGCTGAGATGTGTCTCCACCGGCTAGGTGAGCCCAGGGAGTGGATAGGGCTATGCTGACTGACCCAGGGAACTCTAATGGGAAGGGAGGCCTGTGTTAGCTGTTTTCACTCACCCCTCCCCTCCTGTCTCTCACCCTGCTGTCTGGAGCCTTTGGGTCCCAGAGGCTGTGAGACCTGCAGAGAGAGAATCGACTTCCAGAAAGGCTTCCAGAAGTAATAGAAGTCCATCCTCCAGCCCAGGGTGGGACTGGTAAAAAATTAGAACTTTAGCCTTGTGGGTAGGGAGAGGACACCCAGCATCTACATAAAAACCTTGATGGTCTGCTAGTCTTACTGAGTAAGTCAGCTACAAGGAAAGGTCCTGTCTCGAAAACTAAGGCGGAACCAGCAAAATGGCTCATGAGGTAAGGGTGCTTGTCTCCAAGCTGATTGTCCCCTGATCTCCATACATGTGCCATGGAATGTGTGCCTGCCATGTTACCTACATGTTACCTATATGACATACATACTAAATAAATAAATAGATTTAATTTTTTAAAAAATAAACAGAGTGAATAATGATTAAATAAGACACCGATGTTGGCCTCTGACCATCATTGTTTTTATGTTGGTTCTGGGTGTCCTGTCCCTACCCACAAGGCTGAAGTTCTAATTATCAGTCCCAGGTTGGAGGATGGCTTCTATTCCTGTCTTCACTTTCTGAACGTTGGATTCTCCCTCTGCAGGTCTCACGGCCTCCTGATTATAGGTCTAAAGGCTCCAGGTTGCAGGGTGAGAAACAGGGGGTGAGGAGACTGGAGGGGGGGTTGGAAAATGGGAGCTCACTGAAAAGCTGGTTCTGAAAGCAGAATGGACACCTCCCCATTTCAGACACAGTACATCTGTCTCAAGAGTGTCCTCCGAGGCTCTTCTCTGGGTAGAACTGGTCTCTAATTCTGTGAGAAAAGACATCAACAAAACAGCCCAAGAGTGAAAACGTTGTGCTCTTGAGACCAGCCAGAAGGAAGCTGTTTTCAGCAGAGGTAACTAGTGGTTATCCCATGGTATGAAAACACCCACAGTGGGAAGAAGCCCAGAGCTTGACCAGGCAGAGAAAGCACATTCAGAAATCCAGCTGTTGGCCTCAACTTCTCTAGTTTCTGTTGGATATTTTAAGCCCCAGATCAGATGATGTTTTCTTGTTTATTTGTCTCCCTGACTGTTGATTGAGGTTGGGTGTGGCAGCCCATGATTTTAATCAGCCCTTGGGAGGCAGAAGAAAAAGGATCTTTCTGAGTTTCGGAGCCAGCATGGTCTGTGTATTAAGTTCCAGAGCAGCCAGCGCTACAAAATAGAGAAGCCTGTCTCAAAATAAAACAAGTCCAGGCAGTAGGGGTGTACTTTAATCCCAGCACTCGGGAGGCAGAGCCAGGTAGCTCTTTGTGAGTTTGAGCCCAGCCTAACCTACAAAATGAATTACTGAACAGCCAGTGCTACTCAAAGAAACCCTGCCCCACTCCTTCAATAAAAAAGAAAAGAAAAAAAAAGGAAGGAAGGAAGAAAAGAAAAACAGACTCAAACTCTCAGTAAAAAAATAATCTATGAAGCGTATTTTACTCAAAATCACTTTTTTATTGAAGCAGAATCCCATGTAGTTCAGACTAACTTCAAACTCACTGTGCGACTGAGGATAAGTGTTGTGGGGCATCCACCAGAGAAGAACACTAGGACATGGGTTTAAGCCGATAGAAAGCCTTTATTGGCCAGTCAGTGACTACAGTAAGTGTTCAGAATCCCAGTGTAGCACTAAGCCTTTCTCTAGGTGAGCTTTTAAACACAAAAACCATATTCTTGGTTGACATACTTCGGTTAACAAGAACAGTTATCAAGAAGTTAAAAAGCAGAGTTAACACATTTAGAGACTTCCCAGAAATATGTGGGCTTTTATGGACCAGGCCCTTGTTTTAGTTTTGGCAAGGGGTGCTGCCTATGAGCTGAGTTACAACCTAAGTGGGACTTCCATCACAGGGTCAGCTGTCCTAAGGTCTGGGCTGTCACATGACCTTGATCTCTTGATCCTCCCTCGTAGGTCCTGGATGTATCAGCACAACCTGCTCAAATCATATCTAAAAGAGGAAAACATGATTCTGATCATGGGAAGTTTTAAGAGACTTTGAATAGGACTGGAGCTGTGGTTCAATGATAGAGGATTGCCTTGTATATACAAGGCCTTGGCTTCTATATCTAGCACCAGATGGAGAAATAGAGATTACATGGAGGCTTTCCCGAAAAGCAGGAAAAATTTGAACCCAGGAAGACTCATCAGACCCAGGTCTTAGTCTTAGCTTCTCTACTGCCAAATTGTGTTTTTGTATGAGTATGTATGTATGTATGTAGGTATGTAGGTATGTAGGTAGGTATACATGCATGTGGAAGATAGAATGACCTTGGGTGTCATTACTCAGGGTTTTGGGGGCAGGGTCTACCTATAAACTAGAATGGCTGCTGACATCTGATCTACCTGTAAGCTAGCATGGCTGCAGATATCTGGTCTACCTGTAGGCTAGAATGGACACTGATCTGGTCTGCCTGTAAACTAGCATGGCTGTTGACATCTGGACTACCTGTAAGCTAGAATAGCCTCAGACATCACTCATCTGCTGTCTTCATCCTTTTTCACATGGATTCTAGGGATCCAACTCAGGTCCTTGTGCTCGCAAGACAAGCACCCTACTAACTGAACCATACCTCTACCTTTTAGTCTCTTCTTGGATAGTCCTATTTTTTTAAGGGCTAATGCTACTTGACTCCTAATCTCCCTTAAACTTTTCCAAAGATGGAAAAAAAAAAAAGAAATCATTACGTATGTTTATTACAGTAGGACTCATTAGCACTACAGGCAGCCATTTGATCCAAGTTACTGTCGAGGGTCTAGGGCTCTGATTTTTACTATAACTTGAGACAGTTTAGTTATTTCATCTTGAATTAATTATATCATGATTATTGCAGATATATTAAAGGAAATAATGACAGAATGGCTTAGACTTGGATGCAAGTAGCAGAAAGGGAATGTGTATTAAAGACTCCTTCAGGCTGGAGATATGGCTCAGCAGTTAAGAACACTGACTGCCCTTCTAGAGGTCCTGAGTTCAATTCCCAGCAACCACACTGTAGCTCACAACCATCTGTGATGGGATGAAGAGGATACCCTCTTCTGGTGTGTCTGAAAACAGCTACAGTGTACTCATATATATTAAATAAATAAATCTTAAAAAAAAAAAAAAAAAAGACTCCTTCAATACTCACTGCGCCCCCATCTCTGCCAAGAGGCCAGTCATGTCCCCTGTGTGAACAATGGAAGCCAGCAGTGGGGCTGAGGGTGTTTGGGTTCAATAAGCTATGGAGTCCTCTGGGAGCCATGGTCTTCATTTTAGAGGGGGACAGGCAGGATGTGTCAGGGGCTCAGAGGGGGGATGAGGTGGTCACCAGGCAGAGTTGTGGTACCTTTGGGAGGTCTGAGCCTGTGTTCTGCACAGTTGAGGAATGGTGCAGGGCTATCCTGTCAAAGCTTTTCCCCTCAAGTTTCAGGTTTTATGGTGGTCATTCCGTGCCAGGAGTGGAAGAACAAAAGGCCTTTGATGTCATCTTGACACAGTTGCTGACTGTGGTCATCACGGGGTGCTTTCGCTGTCTCCAGGAAGGTGGCGCTGTTTCTGACAGAAGTTTTGATTCAAGGCAAAGCAGCAAAAGATGAGCCCAGTGTGGGCAGGATGGTGCAGACACCATGCACCAGCCTCATTCCAGGTTGTTGTTGTTGTTGTTGTTGTTATTATTATTATTATTATTATTATTATTATTATTCTCATCATCATTATTATTATTAATTATAATAATATTCCCAGCAACCTTAGCATCCCCCCACCTTTAAGACCAAAGAGAAGGAAGTAGGAAAAAGCAGAAAATGGGGGGTGGTAGACCAGATGGCTGCCTGGAACCCAAGAGACTGTTCAATAAAGATCAGAGGTGAAAAGATGAAACAATTACCTAGATAAATTAAGCAAAGTTAATAATAATAATAATAATAATAATAATAATAATAATAATAATTTGTTGTGATTCTTTTGAGGCGGAGTCTCAGGTAGCCCAGGCTAGCTTTACTATGTAGCCAAGGGTGGCAAAGGGTTCTGAAATACTAACCACATGACCCAAGCTAAAGAAGACCACAAAGATGGGGTCTCCAGTCTTCTTTAACACCCTCAAAGAGGATGGCCAAGAAGGAACCATCATTCTTGTTTCCTTAGTGTCTTTGCTTTCAGTCTATCATGGTAAAGACAAAAAAAAAAAAAAAAGTAGTTGTTTCAAAATCTTAGATGAATCAGAAAGTGGGCTCAATGAGATGGTGTGTCTCTATACCCCGAAGAAAATATTTTGAGATTGTCCTAGCTATTCTATGTTACCTTAGGTACCCATTCCTTGTCTCCATTTATTCTCTGACCCTCCCCGAAAGACTTACCTCATGGAGAAGAATGAAAAAGGAGGGAAAAGAGGGAACACACTGTGGATGCCAGGCTCCATCTGCCAAACGAACTGGGAAGTGGGTGAGCCAAGCTATGGCCAGGTGGTCTACTTTCAGCTGAGAGCAGAAAATGAATAACCAAATTGCCAGTGCGTCAGCCAAACGTATTCAGCTGTGTCTGATGGGCCAAGAGGGAGACAAGTGCTTGGCATGTCCACGCCAGCAGACAGGTGTGCCAGGCCTGATGCGTGTTTGGAGAAAAGCTGCTTTCCAGATGAGGGCTAGTTTTTCAGGACAACAACAGTTAGCATCCCCCCACCTTTAAGACCAAAGAGGAGGAAGTAGGAAAAAGCAGAAAATGAGATTGGGGGAGGGGGGTAGACCAGATGGCTGCCTGGAACCCAAGAGACTGTTCAATAAAGATCAGAGGTGGAAAGATGAAACAGTTACCTAGATACATTAAGCAAAAATAAAAAGAGGTGATGGGAGCTGGTGGCCAAGGACAGTTAGTTGTCTCCACCGTTAAACTACTAGACAGTTAACCAGGCATGCCAGCTTGCGGGAGAGCAACAACGAGCTAAGGCTGAGTGGGTTTAGAAGTTCATGCGTTCTTCTCCCTTCTTAGCAGCCATTGGATATGAAGTTAAGCCATTCAACCAGGTGAAAACAGAACCAAAACATCAAATTAGAGGTGGCTTGTAACCAGGAGACATTAACCAGGACAAGACAGACTACACTTTTACCTTTTCCATTGGGCATGGAGTTAGGGAAACTAGGCTGTGTTCGTTCATTCATTCGATCACTATTCAGTGAGCACGTGCGGCTATATTGATTAACTAGAACAGAGCCTTGCTCTTAAGGAGCTAATATCCTGAAACAACATTTTCGTTAATGAGGTAGATCATGCCTGTAATCCCAGCACTCAGGAGACTGAGGAAAGTGGTTATTGTGAACTTGAGGAGAGCCTTACTATATAGAAGACACCATCTCCAATATGTATGGTATATATTTGTAAACCATTTAATCCTGTCAATAAACTGGTGAGTTAGTGAGCCTTACTCTCACTTTATGGCTGAGAAAGAACAAACTCAAGACATGTATGTGTTGCATGTAGTACCCTCTCGTCCTAGACAGACCTAGACTTGACCCATGGTTCTCGTTTCTGAAATACACTTCTTTTTTCCATATATCCATTTTAAGGTTCTGTTTTGTTGTTTTTTTTTTTTTTTTTTTAGAACTGAGACACTTGAATGAGTCCTGCGAAGTCTACAGAATGAAGATACAGACATAAAAGTAAAAGTATCTGATATGGGAGCAGGGGTTATATCATGATACTCACACATGGGCTGGGGGAGGGGTTACAAGAAAGAGGAAGTTTGTGGGTGGAAACTATGAACTCAACTTTAATAATAATTTTTGAAGGCCTTCTAGGACACACAGAAGAAATAAACAGCAGTCGCCGAGAAAGGCAAGAGTGGAACCTTACTGAATGGCCCTGGCTAGAAAGCTAGCTCTGAACGTCAAAAGAAGTGATGGGAGGAGTCTATAACGAGAAATAGAAAGAGAAGCCAAAAGAGGACCAAGGAATTGTAGGAAGTTCTCCCTTTAAAGAAAAAGAGGACGATGGAAAGGAAGGAGAGGTTGGGAGACCCTAGAGTCTCAAGCTCCCCAGCACCCAGGAGAGTTTCAAACACACACACAGAGAGAGACAGAGAGAGAGAGAGAGAGAGAGAGAGAGAGAGAGAGAGAGATCCAAACTCTTCAAAGGACCAGACAGGATAAGGACCAAGCGAAGCCTGCTATAGAACTGAGAACATGGCTTACATAGAGCCCTGAGTTCAGTCACCAGCACCTCATAAACTAGGCAGGGTGGAGAATGCCTGTCATCCTAATACTTGGAAAGTGGAGGCAGGAGGATCAGAAGTTCAAGGCCATCCTTAGCTACCAAAAAAAAAAAAGCTTGAAGGCCACCCTGTTGTGTTTGTTTCTTAAAACCTTACTTGGGCAAGTCGGGTGGTTCTCACACCACCATTTAAACACAAGCGTGTGTTTCAGCAATGGACGCAGCAAGCTTGGGTTGCCCATTCAGATATTCTAGCAATAAAAGGGAGGAAAAGGCGGAGCGAGGAGAAAGTTTTTATGGAAAGTTCTGGCTGGGCTGCGTAGTTTAAAACATCATAAATCTCTTCCTGCGTCTCTATTTTTTTCCATTCCCCATCCCTCTTCACACTTCTCCAGTGAGGTGTAAACTCGCCCTGGCCAAGCTAATCCATCAGGATGAGACACTGATCCGAGCTTGTCAGTGTGGATCTGGAGCGGGAGGAAAGAAACACACGGGTCGATAAACTGTCCTAGCAAGAATTTTCACCTCAGAAGTAGTACCGTCTAGATGAATGGCTAGAAAAGAGGGACGGCTGCAGAAATAAGAAGCAGGCTGCATCTGTGTAGACGACGGTTGGATGAGTTTGTAGGAAAGGCTGTAGTGTCTAGGGAGAGGTTGAAAATGATTTACAATTCTAGGCAAATTTGAAGAGGAAGACCTCCGGGTCACACCAGGGAAGGCCTGTTGGAGAGAAAAGACAGGAAAGCTTAAGAGAGTAAAGGTGAGAAGTCGGTCAGTGAGAAACTAAAGACTGAAAAACAGAGCACACTTGGAAACTCAGACCAGTGGTACGAGTAACGCAAACCATAAACAACATTTCTCCGGGCTCTGAAAATGGTTCCATGGGTAAGAGAGCTTGCTGCACAAACACGAGGATCTGAGTTTGAATCCCCGTGTAAACAGTCTGTCGTGGCTTCACTCGCTTGTAACCCCACTCTCTTCTGGTCCCCATGAGCATTGCCCTTACACGTGCAAACCCGCACAGACACTCGTGTACATGTAAAACAAGGGCTGGAGAGATGGCTCAGTGGTTAAGAGCACTGACTGCTCTTCCAGAGGTCCTGCGATCAAATCCCAGCAACCACATGGTGGCTCACAACCATCTGTAATGAGATCGGATGCCCTCTTCTGGTGTGTCTGAGGACAGCTACAGCGTACATATACATAATAAATAAATTTTTTAAAAAGTAAAACAAAATAACGATTCAGTAAATATGGCGTTACTAGGAATGAAGAACATCTCCTTGTTACCAAAGTTCAATTCCCACGAGGCTGTAACATAAAATTGAACACATTTACCTCAAAAATATGCAAACAGTGATGCATCTGTCTGAGATAACCCCAGAGTCGCTGTGGGAGACACTGGTATATCTCTATCAATATCTACCACGATGTCCGGTCAAATCAGCTGTGGCATGAAGGAATCCAACATGGCCGAAAGCCAGGGGTTAGTGGAGCCGCAGAGTTCTGTGTATTAGCAGCTCCTGGTGGCGATTGGGAATGAAATTGCAATAAGCATCTATTTATGAACACATTTTGATAGCAGAACAACATAGCAAATCAAAGAACTTTTCCTCTGGAGTCAGAATGGGAGGAGAGGGGGAAGCTCAGGGTGAACAGCCTAATTCTTGACCAGGCTGATACGGACATGAGAGGTCATTATCTTAAAACCTTGTCTTAGGGTTGCTTATCATACATCTTCAAAAGGCTTGAAAGAAAGAAGGGAAGGGGGATGGTAGGAAGGGTAAGAGAGATCTTGGAGGAAGGAAAGACAGGAGTCTAGGTAGTGGGGGACACGTGGCCTCTGTTTTTGCAATAATGCATGGGGCAAGGCTTCCTGGAGATATAAAGAGCTTGAGAGGCCTGGACAAGACGTACCTGTGAGAAACATGGTTGGTCGTCTGTGAGTCTTCAGAGGTGGGGGAATTGATTGCCAGGAAGACACTACCTTACCCAGGGCACAACTAAAGTCAGATTCTCCACCGGTGAGGTGGTTTTTAAAGACGAGGAACCAGGGTTGAGCATATAGCTCAGTGGTAAAGTGCTTGCCTAGCATGTGTGAGGTCTTGGGTTCAATCCCCAATGCTATAGTACATGCAAACAAGACAAGGAACCGTAATACCATTCATCAGTGTGTCTAGTTCCCAGTCCCGAAACCTAGAGAGGCATGCTTAGATGTAGCGATCTCTCAGAACAGGCAGGGTGCCGTGTAAGGGCAGCCGCCTCTTTGGCTCAGCCAGTGAACACAGAGTGAGCAATGACCCAGTGGTGTTGCAGGATAAGCTAAAAATCCAGGCTTCTGAAATTTTTTTTTCCTGTTTCTTAAATGTTAAAAATTAAATCAAGTTGCCAGGCATGCTGGTGTACGCCTTTAGTCCCAGCATGTGGGAGGCAGAGGCAGGAGGATCTCTGTGAGTTTGAGGCCAGACTGGTCTACAAAGTAAGTTCTAGGACAGCCAGGGCTACACACAGAGAAACCCTGTCTCGAAAAACAAACAAAGGAATTACATCAAGTTATTATAAATGTGCTTCCGGAAAATCAAAGCCCATTCTGTGGCTCAGGTGAGACTGGTGGTATAAGGGTGTTAGGTGACACAGCAGGACTGTCATGGAATATGTCTCCTTGTACTAGACATTCTTGGGAGCCACAGCAGCAACCAGTTAGAATTTGGGGTGTGGCAGAAACAGAGAGGACTCAAAATATAAGAGGGATTGCCCCAAAGTCTACAAGGGCATAATGACCAAAAGACCACAGTGTCATTTCTATGGAAATAAAAAGAAGCCAAGAGAAACAGGAAAGATAGAAAGATAGAAAGTTGGAGACTGTGAAGATGGTTTAGCCAGTAAAAGTGCAGCCAAGCCAGACTGACCTGAGTTCAAACCTCAAGTGTTTTCTCAAGGTGGAAAAGAGTGTTATCCTTTGCCCTACACACAGAGACACACAGAGATACACAAATAAACAAAATGTAACGAAAATTAAAAGGAAAAGGAGGAGGAAATGAAGAAGTAAAAGAGGAAGAGGAGGAAGAAGAGAGAAGGAGGAAGAAGAGAAAGAGGAGGAAGAAAGTTTGAAGAGAGTTTCAGAACTCAATGGCTTCAGAAGTAAACAGTTCTTCATGATGGCTGGTCTTTACATTCATTGCTTTCAGCTCTCTCTCTCTCTCTCTCTCTGTATTCTTTCTCTGTATGTGTCTCTGTCTTTCTCTGTTTCCTATCAACATCTCTCTCTCTCTCTCTCTCTCTCTCTCTCTCTCTCTCTCTCTCTCTCTCTCTCTCTCTCTCTGTTTCTCTCTCTCTCTCTTTCTCTCTGTCTCTCCCTGTCTCTCTCTCTCTCTCTCTCTCTCTGTCTTTCTCTCTCTCTGTATTCTTTCTCTGTATGTGTCTGTCTTTCTGTTTCCTGTCAACCACCCCCTCTGTGTGTGTGTGTGTGTGTATTCTTTCTCTGTATGTGTCTCTGTCTTTCTCTGTTTCCTACCAACATCTCTCTCTCTCTCTCTCTCTCTCTCTCTCTCTCTCTCTCTCTCTCCTCTTTGTGTGTCTATCACCGTTTGTCTCTCTGTGTCTGTCTGCCTCCCCACCCCCATTACGCTCTAACATCCTGCAAAGAACCTAAGGTGAGTGTCAGGCAAAGCTATCCTAGACTGCTAGAGTCCTGGGGCCACACTGCCCATCTCTGCTCGGCCCAGCGGCCTCAGAGGTACCAAGCTCATCCACTGAGTCTGCCTGAGTACTTCGGTTGTGGAGTCAGGCCTGGCTGATCATAGCCACCAACACGGGGCCTACGTTCCATCTGCTGGGCCCCATATGGCTGCCTTCCAAGAAGTAGGTGCTGGAGCTGAGGAAGCCGAGAGCAGGGTGAGGGAGACTGGTCAACAGTCGAGCAGCTGGAGGGAGGAGGGCTGGCAAACAAAACAGCAGACCTCAGGGAAATTAGGCTTTGGCTGAGCAAAGTTCAGCCTTGTTTTCTCAGAAAGCAGAGCTGGGGTGAGCCACCCTTAAGAACAGGGGAAAGAGCAACGGATCTGAGTATCAGCTTCCCAAGACTGACAGGCTTGGGCCACACAACAGTGACCAGCGCTCTTGAGGTGACCTGCCCCTCGGGGGACTAAGACGGGCAGCAACTCTGGGTGAGACCGACAAACGCTTGCTGTACAAGCGTAAAGACCCAAGTTCTGATCCCCAGTGCCCACTTAAACTACCCGGGTGGTGGTATGCATCCGTAACTCCAGCCCTGGCAGGGATAGAGGTGTGAATCCTGTGATTCCATCCAGTGTGGTCAGTCAGGGAGCTTCAGATGGGGCAGGAGACCCTGTTTCCAAAGATGAGGTGAAGAGCTTTAAAAAATGGCAGGAGAGGTGGCGGCTCAGTGGTTAAGAGCTCTGACTATGCTCTCCCAGAGGTCCTGAGTTCCATTCCCAGCAACCACAGGGTGGCTCACAACCATCTGTAACGGAATCCGATGCCCTCTTCTGGTGTGTCTGAAGACAGCTACAGTGTATTCCTGTACATAAAATAAACAAATAAATTTACAAAAAAAAATTTTAAAAAAAGGCTCAATGGTGTGTGGGGCCCGACAAGCCAGATCTGATTCCCCGGACCACACAGGTAGGAGAGAACTGATTCCCACAGCCAGACTTGCATGTCAGAGAGGCCCCAGCTCCTCCCGCTTTCCTAACCCACGCTGGAGTTACGGGTTGCACTCCACCACACCTAACTTCTTATGTGGGTACTGGGGCCTCCTCTTTGCATAGCAAGCACTTTACCCAGGGGAGCCATGGCTCCAGCCACGCCCCACCCCCCACCCCCAGCTATGTATTTTCAAGAGCTGCGTGTAGTAGGTCGGGTAGGTGAGACGCCTGTGAGTCAGGACAGCAAGGCCTGTGCTACAGCCCACCTCTACGAAGGGCTGGCTCCCGTACCAGCCCAGGCCTTAACCGCCGTGGCCTCCCCCTCCCCCAGGCCCTTTGTTCTTCGCTACAGCTGCTCAGCAAATTCCTTGATTTTAAATTATGATCACAGGTTGGAGAGCTACTTAAAATAATCTTGCCAAATGTTCCGTCTCTGCGCTGATGAATACAGTGGAGGAGAAATTTCAAGAGGGGGAGAGGGAAAAAAAAAAAAACATTAAGAATTCACTTTGTTCAGGGGGAAAGGAGAAAAAAAAAACAGTCACAGCTTTGGTTTACATCTAAGGATTCTCGAGCGCCCCCGCCCCGCCCCGGAAGTTGATTGTGTGCTGACCTTCAGTGAGCCCTGTGCCAGCAAAGGTGGGAGAGGGAGCTGCTGGTGTGTAAGACCTGCTGCAGATGCGGGGAGCAAAGGTCGGGGGTGTGTTGGGTTTGTTTAAGCATGAGTCAGAGGAGGGGGTGGGTCAATCCCGGTGTCTCCGATTTCCAATTTCCTGTGCGAGCCGCTGAGCACACAGTGCCCCTTCCCAGCAGGTCTTTAGGCTGCCGCTCTGTGGAACAAAGGCAGATACTGTATGAGGCCACACGCATAAATAACCCAGTCAGGCCACCGCTTCCTTTTTTCGAAGGGAGACATCTGTGGAATCCGGAATCTGGAAGAAACCAAACTCTAAGGGAGGCGGGGGGCGACCACTGCCTGGCGTCTTGGTCATCTGAGGCCCTAGGTGTTCCTGGCCCACTTGCTTTCCCTTAGGCCTGGGCCCCTTGGCCAGCCCCAGCAGGCCTGTGGTCTGGGTCAGGGGCTAGCCATTCCTTCAGGATAGCCCTGCAGCTCAAGCTGTAGGGCCTAGAGGACATGAGTCAGAACAAGGATCCTTTCACACTCTGTGTTCTCCTTGAGCAAGGCCGACTCTGTAAAGCACCTTCCTCCCATTTTCCTGGGGGTTTCCTCAAGGCTTGGGGCCAGAGAAGTATATGGGAGAGATAAACCTCAAGAGAGGATGTTTCTACACCTAAATAAGTCCCTGGGAACAAGGAAGCACTTGGCTGAGAGGGGCCTCAGGGTTAGGCCAGTCTCTAGCAGGAACCAGGAATCAGAAGGGGACACGTGTCTACTGGTTACCCTAGACGGACATTGTACTAGCGAGCCTTCTACAGCACACAGGGAAGCCCCACTCTGAGGAAAGCATTGTCTGGGAAGGGTCTCTGCCTGTCTGTCTGCCTTGGTGCACTTCAAGGCTTCTCACAGATGACTTGTCCGTGTTGTGCTGAATAACACTAACCTGGTCTATTGAGTCTGGGGGTGGGACTCTGGACACCCCCTAAAATAACAGATGAGAAAACTCCAGCTACCTCCTCAGTAAGCGTCACCCAGAAACTCCAGGGCCTTTGAGGTTTAAGGGCAGCAGACTCTAAGGCTAAATGAGTCCACAACTCTATTCCTTTGTTTCCAAAGCAGAAAGGATCCCTGGCCCTTGTTGGAGCCTCAGTTTTTTTCATCTGTTGAATGGACACAGATCTGTCCAACTCACTAGTTGATTTCAAGGATGAGACGAGCCTGTCCCATAGGGATAGTCTTCAGGAGAATGGTTCCTAAGGCAGAACACAGGGTGAGGGTGTTTGGAAGGGGAAGACATCTTTCTATACAGGGGTCTGTTGGTGCTGGTTTACAGGGCTGTCTGGTGCAGGTCTGCTAACATATTTCTCTTTGAAGGGAACCTGATCCGGGCCCCAAGGCACACTCTACTCCAGACCCCACTCCCCTCCCTCTTCCTCTTTCTCAGGGGGACTCTTTGACCCCAGGATCCCTTGAGCACCTGTCTCCTCTGGGAGACGGAAACAACTCAGATTCCTTGGTCTCTGCTTTACCCCCACTCACCCATGTGCCCGAGAGGGGCAGAAGGGCCAGCTGCCCAGACGGGGAGATTTTATCACTAACATTGTTTGGAATTACTAGTGCTTGACAGTTGAAAGTGTAAAATGCAGCCTGGCCTTGAGCCCAGGTTATTACTGCCTTCTAAACTCTGGGGGACTGCATGCTTCTCATCCGAAGCTCCTAAGGCAGACCCACCATGCCCACTTGTGTGGCCTTCCTAGGTGACCTTCTCCCCTTCTTATGCCCTAGGCACAGGAGGTGAGTGGCTCTGCTCACATCTCCGTGAGTCAACCTTACTGTGTGACAAGGGCCCTCCGGCCTCTTTCTCCTCAGTTTGTTCTGTTTTTGCTGATGACTGGATTTAATGAGGAAGTGCTGTCAGCAGAAGAGAAAGGAAACCTTAGCCCAACACCCCCTCCCCAGGAACCGGTTCCAAGTTGCTCTCCTGTGAGGTGTAAACGTTCTTCTCCAAGCTAAGTCAGGTAGTACAGACCTGCCCTGCTAGCTACTCCAGGAGAGCTGAGGCAGGAGGATAATCACCCCCCCCTTATTCCACTTTACAAGATAAAGCATCATCTCAGATTTTTAAAATAAATTGATAAATTAATAGCAAAAGGGGCCGGGGATATAGGGTAATGGTAGAACACATTCTAGAATGTGCCAGGTCCTGGGTTTAATCAGTCTTTAGTAACACATACAGACACACACACATACACACATATACACACACACATTCACATAAACATTCACTCAACATGCATATATACCATATATACATATATACCACACACATACACACATACAAACATACACATATGCCATACATAAAAACACATGCATACACTCACAAACCACACACACAATATTATGCACTCAGACGTACACAGAGAGACACATACATACACAAACACACATACACATTTACATAAACACACACTCACAGTCACACATACACTCCTACACATACAACCACACACACAAACATGCACACACACACCACACACATTTATATACACTCAGACATACACAGACAAATACATACCATACATACACACACACATACACATACACTCATACATATATACCACATTCTCTCTCTCTCTCTCTCTCTCTCTCTCTCTTTCTCTCTCTCTTTCTCTCTTCCTCTCTCTTCTTTGACTCTAGTCCTTGAAAGGAGTCTCTAGAGAAATTTCTGGAAGGAGAAGACAGAAGCTACATTTCAGCCACATAAATGACACGTGATGCTGATGTTGACGAATGCTGCCCCACTGTTTATTGAACACCACCAGCCCCTCTCATCTGCTCCCTTATTGGGTCCCAAAGCAACCTAGGAGGTTGGTTTATTTGATTCTGATCTACTCTTATTTCACAGCCAAGAAAACTGAGGCCAAAGATGTCTGAAGTCAGAGCCATTTATCTTCCATCCCCCGCAGGGGTGTCCACTGTGCCTGCCCCGGTCATAATGGCTTTCTGCTAAGGATGTCACCACACCTTGTTGATGGAGACTTGCCACCTGCCCTGGGCAACCAGCCCTTCTGAAAGCGAGCTCGATTCCAAACTCAGGGTTAATGATAAAACTGAACAACGTAAGGCCTGGCCTTCCCTCTCCCTCTTTATCAACATGTGACTTAGGTTTGAGTGCCAAGCTAAACCTTTCAAGAGCCACATCCTCGGCGGTGACTTATTAAAGGGTAAATCAAAGTTTGCTGGGAGAGAAAAGCAAATACCCAATACTCAGCATGCCAGGCTGGTCCCGAGCCCACTTCCTGGTTCCACTGTTGACTTGGGCTGTAATTCTAGATAAGTGTGAATACGTTCACCACCCTGGGCCCAAAGGGCAAGCCTGGGAAGAGAGCCCGGGACAGAGCCTGCCCCTGCCCCTTACACACACACACACACACACACACACACACACACACACACACACACACCAGGACCTGACAAGATGCTGGCTCTCACGGTTTGCCTCAGAGGGGAAAACCTCAGACAAAATCAAGGCAGGTACAGAGCTCTACACAGCCTCTTGTCCTTGTGTCTGTGTTTGTGAAGAAGTGGGTCACCCGCATGTCACGTCACCAATAGAACCTTCCCGTCCTTTGGCTCTGCTCACCCATAATTAGCGGAACTGAGGAGGAGAGGAGCTGCACTTTGGGCCTCAGATGGCAGGGCAGAGGAATCAGAGCAAAGTTGACAAGAGTCAACCGTAATCACATAGTGAGCGTTTTCTTTTTTTTTTTTTCAAAGAAACAAATAAAAAAACAGCCAGAAAGTGGGTCAGCACTTACAGTAAGGTCAGAGGCAGGAAACTGGGACAAACTTCAAGTCCTGAGAGGAGAAACAGGAGTTGGGTTTTCTGAATACAGACTTGTGCTATCTTTGGGATTTTTACCCCCTGCTGATGCTTTCTCCTTCGCCTCCTGAATACACAGGGCCTTGGTTCCAATACTCCATCACAGAACATCTTCCCAGAGGCTGAAGACAAAAGGCACTTAAAAAGACTTTACGGAGATCCGGGCATGGTAGTGTATGCCTGTAACCCAGAAGCAGAGGCGGGATCAGGAATCAGGGGTCTTCCTCAGCTATACAGCACTTTCCAGGGCAGCTTGGCTACATAAAATCTTGTCTCAAAAAAAAAAGAGAAAGAAATGCAGTAGGAAGGAAGGAAGGACAGAAGAAAAGGAAGGACAGAAGGAAGGAAGGAATGAAGGAAGGAAGGAAGGAAGGACAGAAGGAAGGAAAAAGGGAGGAAGAAGGGAGGAAGAAAGGAAGGACAGAAGGAAGGAAGAAAGGACAGAAGGAAGGAAGGAAAAAGGAAGGAAGAAAGGAAGGATAAAGGAAACAAGTAACTCCCAGGAGAAGCTAGCAGGAAGAATCACAGCAAGAGGGTGCTTGTCTGAGAGACAGCAATCTACTCTTAAAGCCACCCATCCTGTGGATCTACCTGGATCCCAATAGGGTTAATTCAGATGCCTCCAGAGCACTTTTTGCACCAATTACCGTGAAGTACACGTATGTGCACATGCACACACATGCAGGTTACCAGCAACTCCTGTCATTGTCCACATATCTGTGGCATCCCAGTGTGCTAGGCACACAGGCAGCATGCAAGAATACACATATACACATATACACATGATGTGTGCATAGTATACACACACACGTGTACACAGCACATGTGCATGGCACATCTTCCTACATGTTCCTACATGCACCCAAGTATGCGCAAGACACATACGCTCACGGTATTTAGCACGGTATCTATTCACATACCTGTTAACTGCTTCCACACACTGTAAACACATGAAGCCTATGTCCGCACACTCAATACAGTTGGAGCTCTGAATCTGTGAATTCTGCAGCCGTGGGATCAACCAACTTCAAATGGGGGAGGAGATTTGTGTCTTTACTACAGGCTTTTTGCTGCAGTCCCTGAACAATTCAGTACAGTAGCCAGTGCTTAGCATTTACACTATTGGGCATGGCAAGTCTGAAGGTGACTGGTGTGCAGACAGATATGTCTATCCTATGCAAGCACTCACATCATTGTATATTAGAGACAAGAATCTGCAGATCCCAGAACCAGTCTCCCGTGGGTCCCAGAAACCCCCGCACTCCTGTGTGTGCATTCTGTACATCATGGACCTTGTGCACACACACACAGTGTGCACCCTGTACATCATGGACCTTGTGCACGCACACAGTAGGCCTGCATCCCTCTTGCTCTCTCTGTAACCTTAAGACTTTGGCAGTTGTTAGCTTTCATTCTTGGCAGGATTGTACTTCCTGGTGGCCATGGGGACGTGTTTGGGTCAGATTTATCAGGCTTATGTGGGAGGGGCATATAATCATCCAGACTCTGGGTTTCAGGTTCCAGGGACCTAGGACTGGCAAAGCGGCATGTTTTGGTGAGAGTTAACCGTGCTTGTTGATTTTCTGGAGTCTTGAAATACACGCTGCTTCCAAATGTTATCTTCAAATGACGTCCTGGAACTGTGCCCAGTGACATAAAGAACGCACATGTGCGTGAAAACAAGCCTGTTCAACATGTGGGGAGAAACATGTCGGAACCGTGAATGCAGATTTGGGCAGACGAGAAGTACGCTGTCCTTTCCGCGCTGTCTCTCCTACACGCAGGAAAGAGGAATGGACTCATGCAGGTTCAGGAGCTGACTTGGGTTCGAGCAGTTCAGAAGCAGCATCCCTCTAGGGTTTAACTAGGCTGTAACATGTTTGGCTGCTCAGCCAACCCCTCACCTCTACACAGCAGAGCCTTCCCCTCTGTGGCGAGCGAATTACGCCACGCAGGAGTAGATCTGTTTCCACTTATCCCAGAACTTACGGAGAGGTCCTAGAGCATTTGCCCACAGAGCCTCCCATAGGCTGGGGGAAGGAGAAGATTCCAGAAAGACATGAGGCACTTTGCCTGTTCTCTCCACCCGTGACCAACCCCAAAGATAGTGAGCGGAGGTGTTGGAGTGTTTATTAAAAGGAGCTGCTCTGGCTAGGACAAGCAGATTAACCCAGCGCAGCCCGGTGGGCCGGGGAGGGGTGGGGTGGCGGGAAGGGTCTAGAAGAATTTGTGTTTTTGTCTTTAAGTTTGGGTCTTTGGAGTGTGGGATTGGTCTGGGGGGGAGGGTTGAGTGAAAAGGAAGCCACCCAGGCCAGATAAACTTAAAACTGCAAGCAAAATTCCCTTTTAGCTTTTCAAAAAATGACAAAGTCACACCAGAGAGGAAATGAAAAGGGAAATTTTTAGACTTCTCATCCGTCCAGAAAGCCCCGGCTGTGTTTCAGAACCCAGTAGGGTAACTGTCGGTCCTGCGGTCACACGGCAATCCCAGGAGGCCTTGCGTCAGCAGCCATTATATCAATAAGGAAATACAATCACCAAACCACAGGCCCGCTTTTTTTTTTTTTCTTTTTTTTTTCTTTCTTTTTTTTTTTTTTTTTTTTTTTTTTTTTTTTTTTTTTTTTTTTTCCAGTTTTTTTATTACCTTTCGGAGTTTTTTCCCTTTCCCCTCCTCCCCCCCCCCCCCCCCCCTCCTCCCCCTCCTCCCCCCCCCCCTCCCCCCCCCCCCCCCCCCTCCCTCCCCTCTGCAGCACCGGGCTGGCAGTCAAAGCACAACCAACCCGTTCTTCACGCTCACACACACACACACACTCGCTTGCAAACGTTAAGCTATCGCAGCTCCCAGGAGGCTGTCCTGTTTATCATAGCACGGGCACTCAATCTGCTGGAAATTTTTTTTTTTTTTAACTACAACCAAAAAGGCAGCTCCAACCGCTTCATGAGGTCGCTGGTCTGGGCTGCTGGAAAAGCATCGTAATAGGAAATCGTAGGTGGAGGGCTCTGCGGGGCCTGGGTGAACCATGTCAACTCTCGGGGACAACTCCTCTGTGCACACAAGATTTGTTTTTCCCTTGAGCCAATGGGAAGGTGCGGATGAAAGGCTGCATTGTGGGATCATGAGCCATATCCACAGAGAAAGATCTCTCTTTTCTGCTCAGCTCAGCAAAGAGTGGTTGTACCAGACCCAACAACTGCACTTATTCCGGCTTAGCTTCTGGGCTGGACAGGGGCCACTTGACATTGTTAAAGCAATTCCTATAGACTTCATCTGCGATCCCTCGCCTGGCCCGAAGCATCCACCCCTGTAAGTCGAGCCGGAGTTAACAGAGGGCTTCTGGACCGTGCACTCGGTAACCAATTACCGTGAGGCCGAGCGAGGGTGAACTTTATTCTGTAGCCTCCGCCGGTGATCTTAACGCCCACTTCACAGCCCCCACGCTGCAGTCTTGAATCCAGCAGACACTTATCTAAGCTCACACTTTCCAGCCTTTTTGGGTTAGAATCAACACTTAGCTCATCAGAAAAACACACACACACACACACACACACACACACACACACACACACACCGTCCAAAAGAGAATCTGCTCTCAGCCTGAGCACATGGGTGTTTTGTTTATTTTCTTTGATTTCTTTTCCCCTACATTCCAATAAACCAGTACTGAACTGCTGAGGTAGATACTCTGAAACCGTTGGGGGGTGTGTGTGTGTGTGTGTGTGTGTGTGTGTGTGTGTGTGTGTGTGACTGTGTCTGTGTGTGTGTCTGTGTGTGAGTGTGTGTGTGACTATATCTGTGTGAGTGTGTGACTGTGTCTGTGTGTGTGTCTGTCTGTGTATGTGTGTGTGACTGTGACTGTGTGTGTGTGTGTGTGTGTCTGTCTCTGCCTGTGTGTGAGTGTGTGTGTGTGACTGTATCTGTGTGTGAGTGTGTGTGTCTATGTGTGAGTTTGTCTGTGTGTGAGTGTGTGTGTGAGTGTGTCTGTGTGTGTGTGTGTGTGTGTGTGTGTGTGTGTGTGTGTGTCTGTCTGTCTCTGCCTGTGTGTGAGTGAGTGTGTGTGTGTGACTGTATCTGTGTGTGAGTGTGTGTGTGTGTGTGTGTGTGTGTGTGTGAGTGTGTGTGTGTGTGTGTGGTGTGTGTGTGTGTGTGTGTGTGTGAGTGTGTGTGTCTGTGTGTGTCTGTGTGTGTGACTATGTCTGTATGTGAGTGTGTGTGACTGTGTCTGTGTGTGTGTTTTGTATGTGTGTGTGTCTCTTATGTGTCTGTGTGTGTCTGTGTGACTGTGACTGTGTGAGTGTGTGTCTGTGTATGTGTGACTGTGTCTGTGTGTGTGTGTGTGTCTATGTGGCTGTGTGTGGCTGGGTGTATATGTATCTCTATATGGCTGTGTGTGTCTGTGTATGTGTGTGTATGGCTGTGTATGTATGTGAGTGTGTGTGTGTATGTGTGTGTCTGTGTATGTCTCTGTGTGTGTATCTCTATATGGCTGTGTGTGTCTGTATATGTGTGTGTATGGCTGTGTATATGTGTGAGTGTGTGTGTGTGTGTGTATGTCTGTGTATGTGTGTGTAGCGCTATGTGGCTGTGTGTGACTGTGTGTATGTGGCTGTGTGTGTATCTCTATGTGTCTGTGTGTCTGTGTATGTGTGTGAGTGTGTGTGTGTCTGTATGTGGCTCTGTGTGTGTGGCTCTGTGTGTGTCTGTATGTGGCTGAGTGTGTGTTTAAAGTTTGAGGGGAGGCTCTTTGAAGACAAATTGGAACCTCTTAGGAAATCTGGGACATGATTGGGGCTACATTTTAAAAAGTCAGAAGTAAATTGACCCTCGTTATGATCAGCTTATTGTGTCATAGTGTAATGCACCCTTAGGGGAATTTTTTTCCTACTATTAACTCCAGAGACTTCCAGACTTCTCACATAGGCCCAGTAGACATTTTTAATTTCAGCAATACTCCATGACTACTGTATGTACAGAAAGCGTCCTGTTCTACCACCATGTTTTTTGGAACAATAACAACACTTGGAGAGCCAGACTGTCAAAATGAGTACGGAGTAAAAGTGGAATTGCTTTTCAGCTTTTTCAGTGTGGTCATCCAGGCTGCTAAGGCCTGAGTTTTCCTGTCTGACTGCAACCAAGTTTGCTAGACAGATGCTCACACTCCCTCTCGCTTGGGCTGTGTAGAACGCAGCTGCCACACCAGGGGGACAGCATTGATTCTTTTCTATGATGCCACCACCAAGGCCATGTACCCACCAGGCCTGCCTCTAGGACTGTGCAGCTACAGGCCCTCCTCCGCCCTCCTAGGCTGAGCAGCTGCCTGACAATGAGGACGCTAAGAAATGGGTGCTTCTGTTGAAGAATAGTGCATGTAGTGGGTCTCCCCTATCACTTCTGGGGGTTCACTGAGGTTCGCTCCCAGCCCTGTTGACTCGCAGTGTCTGGAGATATTCTTAAAGGCATGGCCTCTAATTCTTTACAAACTAATTTCAAGTTCTCATTATAGAAAATTTCAAGTATGTCAGAAGAAAGAAAGCCAGCACTGCTAACTTCTCTCCACGGCTCCCAGGAATGATACCAGAGCATCTCCCAACGTGCTTTCCGTTTTGCTTCTCCCATTTTCCCGCAGTTTCGAAATCATCTTTAAGAAAACCTCACATGGAAAAAGAAAGTTTTCAGGAAACAAGAAGATAACTGAGTGGGCGAAGGCACTTGCCCACCAGAACCAGGGGCTCCAATCTGATCTGCAATCACCACACCATGAAAGGATTAAACTGACTCCCCAAACACACCCATGCACCCACACAAATCAGTGTGATTTAAGCTTTTTATTTATTTTTATGTGTATAACTGTTTCATCTGTCTGTCTGCCTGTCTGTCTGTACATGTACCGTGCACATGCCTAGTGCCTGGGGAAGTCAGAAAAGGGCATTAGATCGCCTAGCACTGGGGCTCCCTGTAGAGAGGTGTGAGCCACCATGTGGGTGCTAGCAATTGAACTTAGGGTGTCTGAAAAAAAAAATCAGTGTGTGCTCCCAACTGCTTAGCCATTTCTCCATACTCAATAGGAAAAAAAAAATTTTTTTTTTGAAAGAAACTCAGATGTTATGGCTAGTTTTTTGTTGTCATCTCGACCGGGTTTGGAATCCCCTAGGAGACACTCCCCTTCCTGTATCCGAGGGATGTTTCCAAAGATGTCCAACGAAAAGGAAACCCACCCTGAATGCGGCCATGTGGCACCGCCCCATGGTAGGAGTCCTCGGAATAAATAAGAAGAAAAATAAAGTCAAGCTCAGTCCATCGTTCATCTCCAGACGCCTCCCGCTGCAGACTCGGTGTGAGCGTCTGCCTCCTGCTTCTGCTGAGGAAGCTGCAGCCACGCCCAGCTCCTCCTCGCCCACCTTGATGGTCTGTGCCCCTCACACCATGAACCAAAACGAATCCTACCCTCTTTAAGTTTCATTTACCAGGAGCTGCTTCTGCAGCAACAAGAAGGCTAACACACCAAGCCCCGTGCCATTTTAATCCCTTGCAAGCGCGCGTCCCCTTTAACCTTAACACTCGTGAGCATCTCCTGGTGCAGCCACACCCCACAAAGGTCCCTTTCAAAAAGCAAAGCAAGAAGACACCCACTGTGGAAATCCCAAATACAGCATGGCCGGCGGGGCCCAAGACAGCCTTTTCAGAGGCCACGGTGCTCAGACTCAAAAAGTCCTAGATCTCAAAGACGCTGGGCAGAAGTAAGAAGAGGTGGTAGGGAAGTCTGTTCAGTCATTTAAAAAGAAGCTGGAAAGGGTGTACTGGCCGGTTTTGTGTTTCGACCTGACACAAGCTAGAGTCATCAGAGCAAGGAGCCTCCGTTGAGGAAATGCCTCCATGTGATCCAGCTGTAAGGCATTTTCTCAATTAGTGATCAGTGAGGGAGGGCCCAGCCGACTGTGAGTGGCGCCACGCCTGGATTGGTGGTCCTGGGTTCTAAAAGAAAGCCATGAGGAGCGAGTCAGTAAGTAGCACCCTCCATAGCCTCTGCATCAGCTCTTGACTCCAGGATCCAGCCCTGCTTGAGTTCCTGTCCTGACTTCCTTCAGTGATGGACTATGATCTGGAAGTGTAAGCTAAATAAACCTTTCCCTTCCCAACTTGCTTTTTTTTTTGGTCGTGGTGTTTCATTTGCAGCAATGGAAAACTTGACTAAGACAGTTGGGGATTCACTCAGTGGCAGAGGATTTGCCTGGCACATGGAGACCCTGCATTTGGTCCCAACACCACACACCCACCCACACACGCACACACACACACACACACAAACTTTTTAAAGTTTATATATTCATGCTACCCCAACAAAGGACAGTGCTTTCATAATTACTCATTGGGAAATGGGACATTGCCTCATCCTTGGGGTTTCTTGAAGCACCTTCCACCACTGCCTACTGGGCCCAGCCAGGGCTGCTCTTCCTTCCTACCTATCGAGAGAGTCCTGTGAGGGTCCACTAGACCTGGGGAGGTCCCCTGAGAGTCATAGGAAGGACACGCCCTTCCCCTAGTGTTTCTGTGGCAATATCAGTTTCTGTTATGTGTACTTCGATTCAGGATCCCTGAGAGGCTGGGGAGGGGTTTCGTATCTTCATGGTTGTACCCAGACGTTGTTCCATTTCATCTAGCCAAATGGTGTCCCTGGCTACAATAGTCCAATGATAAAGGGCAGGTGACACTATGGATGAGAGCTGTAATCCTGCCAAGAACAAAGCACTTGAAAGGAAAATGCAGGCTGAGCTGTGGGACCAGCGATCGCCCTTGAGCGCAACCATACACTGGTGCTGTCCGACAGCGTCCTCCTGGTCAGATTCCCTAACTCCACCTGACAGCTGTTCTCAGCACCTCCTCTGACATCAGCCTCCCATAAAACAAGGTGAAGAAACACAACAGATCCATTCCTACCCAGAGAAGGTGATCCAATATGTGCTCGTGCTCACTGGGGGGCTTCTTACAAAAGCAGAAAAATAAAATCCTCGCATGGGTCTCCCGGCTGCCAGGTGACCCCCTAGCAAGCCCTGTGGCTTTACTGTAGCTTCTTTATCATTCGGACCTGCCAGTTGGAAGGCCGCAGCATGAGGAGCCAAACGGCACTATGCAATTAAGGTGGAAAACACCGCATAAGTGCAACGGAGGCCAGGGCTTAAATAGCCACATATGGTTTCGCAAAGCGTACTCCGGATCATCAGCCAGCAGTAAAAACACACAGGAGGGAGATGGCCTGGCTGGAAATGAACTGCAAATTGATAAACATGTAGTTGCTAATGCCGTGTTTATTATTTTTTTTTCACTGGGATAAAAATTAACTCTTGCGGCCTTGGCCAGCCAGCAGCTTGAACTCTACCATCTCGGTGGTGGAAGCGGCTGTTTCTGGAACTTCAGGTTGCGAGTTACTATTGCCAGATCGTATTGGTGAACAGGAACTGTATGTCCAGATAGCAGAACCTCTCGGGGAGAGAGGCTTCAACAAAACACCATAGAACCTGCTGGGGCAGCAAAGAGGACTTCCAGGAGGGAGCCATTCTCAGTATGCTGTTTTAGATCTGTACATGTATGTGTGTGTCACACTGACATATGTGTGTCAGGGCCTGGGGAGGTCAAAGGTCAACCCTGGCTATCATTCTTCCGGAGCTATCCATCCTGGATTTTGAGACAGGGTCTCTCACTGGCTCTGACTCACCAATTAAGTTAGGCTGACCAGCCAGCCCAACCCGGAGAGCAGCCTGTTTCTATTTCCCCAACACTAGGATTGCAAGTCCCACACACAGTTTTTTATGTGGGTTCTGGGGTCTTCGTGCTTGTGTGGCCAGCGTGTTACCAGCTGAGCCGTCTCACCAGTACTAATCCCTCATTTCAAGTGGAGAAGGAGGCTGGCAACCTCCTGGAAAATCACCTTCCCCTCACAGAAGCCAGCCAGGCTGCAAACTGGGCCTTCTAGAGGCAAAGAAGAGATTGCAAGGGTGCAGGGAGATCATGAGGGCACGGGGGCAAGCCTGAGCAAGCACAGCCAGTCATGTGACAACACCAGCAGCTGCCCCAGCTGCAGAGCTGACCTCTCTGTCCCCAGGGGCCCTTTTTCATCAGCTGGATCGATTTACTTTAGCTACAGTGCCCTCACAAGCAGGGACTGAATTATGACTCATGGAAATCCCCCTCTGTATCAAGGAATCAGGTAGCTTTCAAACTCTCAACAATTAACGGCCAAAGGAGAATGTGAGGAGGGAGGAGTTGGCGGGGCAGGGGTGGGGGCGGGGGCTGGCGGGGGGTGGGGGGTAGCAAGCAAAGCTATGGGTTTCCAAACAGGCTGCTCGGTTTCTAGTAAATTAGAAGGGGTGGATGGTGGAGGTATCAGTAATGTTACCCTGTAAAATGCGGTCTTCTTTAACGTCAGCAAGATGTTTCTCTCCCTTTGTCCTTTTGCCCTCCTTCCTCTCTCCTTTCCCTTCCTGTGTCCCTTCCCTCCTCCCAACATCTTTACGTCACAGAGGCACACTGAAAACAGCTCTGAGTTTTACAACACAGCTTCCAGACTCAGAAGATTCCCCCACACTGACAACACCGAAGGGCAAAATGCAGGCTGTAGTGGGAGGCAGACAAAAAAAAAAAAAAAGTTCATGTGACTCAAAGCAGGAAGCAGGACACATTGCTGGGAGGAGGCGTCACCACCACAGGCCGTACATTCCTGCCTTGCCTGGCCAGGTTAGCCATCCCCTCCAAGGGAGCATTCCTCTGTGGCAAGAACACTCACTGGTCTCAGACAATCCTGAAATAGAATCTTGGAGAGCATGCATCCTGCTCTGAGGCCACTCATCCTGGTGTCCTGGCTCCCCCTGTCTCTTCCACGGAGATGTATTCTCCACACATCGAACAGTAACAGCTGCCCTCCTGTCAGAACAGAGCTGGTGAAAAGAGGATTGCAAGGCTAGCCAAGCATTTTAGAGCCAGACCAGAAGTGCTGCTGTTTCCACTTAAATTGTACTTGCATGTACCCATGCACATATATAATGCATGTGTGCACACACAGGTTCATGTACATATACCCATGCACATATATAATACATGTGCGCACACACAGGTGCATGTACATATGCACATGCACACACATAATGCATGTGTACACACACAGGTGCATGTGCACATGCACATGCACACACATATATGTATATATGAAAGTTTACACACACGCATGCATGTACACACATGCATGGTGCATGATTGCTTCCACAGAGCATGCTGTAGGTATTAGAGGGAGTCACTTCCTGGGTGGCTAATCTCAGCAAGGCCACTTGTCTCTGGAGTAAAAGGACTCTTTTTTTTTTCCTTGCATGCAGCTTTTTTGCAGTAGGATTACATATGCATTATGTACGTGAATATGACGTGACTCTTGGAAGACACAGAATACATATATAATATGAAGTGGGTCTGTACGGGGAAGGAGAACTTAAAGGAGCTGGGGGAAAGAAGTTGGGAAGAGGAGGGAGTAATGGGGTGGGGTAGGGGAGCGAAGGGAGAAAGATAAAGTGTCATGTCTTCTCTCATATATGGAACTAGATTTAGCTATATTCACATATATAAATGGCATGAAAGCAGGAGGCCTTATTTAGAGGGAGGGAGGAAGAGGGACAATGAGTGAGGGGCAGGGGAAGGACAGGGGAGGGCGATAAGGGAACAAATATAAAATGTATGTATGAAAATGTCACCATGAACTCCATTATTTTATATACTAAAAAAAAAAGCTTCAATGTTTCTTTTAAAAATAAGTAGGTTTTAAAGGGACAGGTGTACGGGATAAGGCCTTGACCCCAAGGGTTTGTCCTATTAGGCCCAGATGAGGTTCCAGCTGGGGGTGGGGACAAGCAGAGGACAAGCCTGGATATCCTGCTGGCCCCTCCATCCTCTGTTCTGGAGAGCAAGGGCATCAGGAGGTCTCAGAACAGGGAGCATTTTGTAAGCCAGTGCCCCAAACAGCATGAGATCATGGGGAAAACACAGACACAGAAAGGAGAGTGGGAATCTAGTCCAAAATTAGAGGGAGAAGATAACAAAATGTGTGTGCAAACACCCTCGGCCTGGGGAACCAGAGACTGCGTGAAATTGTCATGAGCAGATAAAGCCATTCAGTAAGAGATCGATCGGGTCCAACTCACAGCGAAGATATATTTAATATGCAGGATGCGTAGATGGACGGATGTGCAACTGAACAAGGAGAATGGGTTGTTTCAGAAAACAAGAAACAGTAAACAGGACTCTCAGCTTTCTGGGGGGGCTAGGCAAATCTGGGAGATAACAGTGTGTGAGTTAACAATGAAGAACATTCTAGACCCCCATACCCAGAGGTGAATGGGAGTGGGTATGTCTGACCAAAGGCAAATCTGTGTGCCTTCCCTGGGAACAGTGGGTCCTTATGTGGTCCTGTGTGCTGGAGTCCCACCTCTGCTGTTATGACACCCCATTGGCTACTGTTAAGAGGGGAGGATTACCCTTCTGCTAGCCTACAATGCAAAGGCTCCAAGGGGACTGTAGAAGGTGGAGCTCTAACACAGAAAGTTAAAGCCAGCTTCCTCCCTCTTCTCCTCCCTTCCTCAACTGGAAAAAGTGGACACAGAAGGGAATTAGGATGGGAAGAAATGGTGGCCACATGCTTTGAGGGTCTGTCTTCCCCTGCATTTAACATTCCAGTACTGCTTGAGAGCTCTGAGTCCCTGAGGTACACACTAAGGCTTCGACTGACAGTAAGGGAGTAGGTGTCTTTTCTTGGGACAACCTGCTAAAGGCTCTCATTTCTTCACTGTATCCTCATGGGGACTTCTTCCTCACAAGAGACATACCTAACTGTTTTGGGGCCACTGCAGAGGTGCTTCACACAGTGGGGCCCTTTTTCATCCTTTCAAATACATCTGTTGTGTGGCAATATTCTCTACACTAGATCATTCTATCTCAGAAGAGAGTTAAGATTCAGAAAGTAAGTGAAGCTTTCAAGGCTCCAGAAAGCAACAACAACTCACAAATCTCATGAAGCGCCTAAAACTTACAAGATACACAAAGCTTCTCCCAAAGGCTGTATGAGAAGAAACATTTACTGGAGAGAAGATTCTCCCACCCACCAAACTGCCTGCAAGTGGTATGGGAAGCTCCAGAGACAAAGCTTTGGGGAACCATCGCCCATACCGGAATGGGATTTCCAGTGCTGCAGCTTCCTTTGAGTCATCCAGGAACCTAGAAGTAAATCCTCCACCACCCTTGCTCATTGATTGCTTCGCCAAGCTGGACTTCAGGGGAATTGTTACTCTGGTCTGTCACTGGTACCCTACCTAGGGTGAATTTGTTCCGATCTCCTCAGGAAAAGTTAGCATAACATACTAATGTCCTGCCCCACAGATGTGCACTATGCAGCATGTTCCTGACAAGGCACATGCTCCCAATTCAAGTCTCATATCAGACATTTTCCTGAGGACAGTGGTGTTTGGGATGAGGACACAGTAAGAGATCCGCGCAGAGACCCTGCATGGACAGCATTTTCCTCGGATCACAAGGACAGAAGGAACCTTGATCCCTCTCACATCCCAGGCAACTCAACACACTGACTATGCTGACCTACCCGTCCCAATAAGAATGTTGACTCTTAGCAGAGCCACGAATCCCACCATGAACTTCACAGGTATGCCATTTCCCAAATAAGGGGATGGATATATAGCTGCCGGCAGGTGTTCAAATGAGGGCTTCACAAAGCTGTTCGCTAACAGCACTCGGACAAGTCTGTCTATTTGTGGCATGAGTAAAGATAAAAAGCAGATGTTGTCATGGTCACCTGATTCAGCTTGTGGCCAACCTCCACACATACAGGGCCATGATTTCCAGTGTCCCTGCAAAGCGGAACCAATAGCAGCCCACACATGCAGAGTTATGGGGTTGTGATCCTGAATGGATGAAGTTAGGACACTAAGCTTGTTCTCTGTCCAGCGAGGGTGATCCTAGCTCTCTGACAGGCTCACGCAACACATAAAGAGCTCATGGCTTGGAGCAGACCCTAAATAACCGAACTCCATTTTTACAGCTAACAGCCACTGTGTTCCCTGTGGTTTGGCCCTGAGTAACTAACTATATTCACCTGTGGATCCAGGTGGACCTCCAGCAACCACAGTTGAACTGCAATAAAAACGGCCTTCTGATGTGGTGATCAATGGTTCTTTAAGTTCTATCTATTGCTAACTCTTCGGTCTCTGAATGGAGACTCCTTGTTGCTTCCCCTTCTTGGCAAAGCTGTGTCTGTGAAGGCCAGTATCTTAGAACCCAAACACCGTCATTATCGTAGACCAAACTTCCCATCTGAAAATCAGCTGTGAGTCACACGCAAGTAACTGAAAGGAAGCGATGCCATGGGGTGGTGGTGTTTACCGGTAGTTGAATCTTAGCAAACGAGGGGCGCTTTCTGATTACTGATCATATTCACAAACGGCACCTCCCCGACCACTGCTAGGGCTCTCTCTGGAAGGTTCCTGCGTATTAGTGTTTACAGGAACCAGACACTTAGCAACCCAAGCAAGTTGGGTTGTCTTTGGGGCTGAGTCATGTCAAACAAAGCCAAGGGTCACTTCCCTGAGCCCTCATCGGCTGGAGCGGGAGTCAACTTCTCTAATGTCTCAATGGCTGGAGCAGACTAGAAGTCATCAGCTCACCGGGAAGTGTGTTCATGGTTGTGGGCTCCCTTCAGTCCTTCAGTGAACCAGTTTCCCGAGTCAAACCTAGAAATGAAGAGGAGCGGATCTGAACACGTGTGGAGCTTCGTTGTGTCTCTCCTGGCCTCTAGAAAGCCCAGCTACAGAACCAGAGGAGCCCATCAGGGAGGTGAAGCCAGGAACCAGTATGCTCTACCTGAGAAGATCGTAGCAAGTGCCCTCAATGATAGCGTGACTTAACTAAAGCAGGTGCTGGCATCACACCAGGCCTGCTCAACAGATGTCTAACTATCAGACACACCCCAAAGGGGTACCCCAGAACCAGGCAGCTAGCATAGCCTATCATCTGGATTAAACGGCAAAGACTCAGCTGCCAACCAGTAGAGGCGAAGTTCCCGGTCTCTGAGCATAAGGAAGACTTGCCGAGAATTGAAGCTTAGGGGTTTTGGGGGGAGTCTCTGATATTAATGTATTTACTCCCAGGAGAAGGACAGGAGAGAGTGGGAGGAAGAGGCAAGAGCAAAGGCTGCAGTACAGGCAGCCAGAGAAAGATACTGAAGGAGAAAATATGGCAGAGCCCTGTGGGTGAGCCCGGGTACATGAGCACGGCCTGAGCTGTGTGGGCTACAGACCATGGTTGTATTTGTTCGAATACAGTAAAGACAGGGGAAACTTCCTGACACCAACGTAAATGAAGAAGTAGCACCAGGACCTCAAGTACATCACGCTTAGCAGGAGGGAAAGGGATCATGCCACACCCCTAGAGTGCACACTAAGGCCGCTTACAGCCCAACTGGCAGGCCTGTCCCTCTGGGGACAAAGAACTACCCAAGCCAGAATTTCTTAGTCAACAGAGTGCTTGGGATCTCAGTTCCCTTTAAAAAAAATCAATGAGCTAAGCTAATGTCGTAGAAGCAGCAGCCAAGGATGTAACATCACGACTGAGGGGTGTGATGAAACCATCTGGGGTCCAGGGTTGTAGAAAGTGCAGTCAGGACACCCATTAGTCTTGTGCTCGAAGAAACGGCCCTGAGACCAAATGAACTCGGATTCCCACAGAGACTGGAGTCAAACATGAAAGGACAAAGTCATGACCCAAAGAGTTGTTTGGATGTGGCCTCTCCGTGCAGACTCTGCCAGACGCAGCACGGTGCAGCCTTCCAGGCAACATAACCCTTGGTCGCTCTGAGGCCCATGCATATCTTCTGGGCCTGTGCCTGTGTGTGTATGTGTGTGTGTGTGTGTGTGTGTGTGTGTGTGTGTGTGTGAGAGAGAGAGAGAGAGAGAGAGAGAGAGAGAGAGAGAGAGAGAGAGAAGGAGTTTGTGGGAAGAAGCAAACAAAGCTTCCAACTCCGTGTCTAAGAGTCCCCATCTTACTCCAGAGCTTCTGTGGGCGCCCTCTGTGGAGAGGCCTGGGTTTCATTTCCCACCCCCCACCCCTAGTTTCTGCTTTCTGTAGAGTGAGAAGAAGCTAACAAAGAAGGGGCTTGGGAGGAGAGATCAGAAAAGGGAAGACAGATTCCTGTTCCTCTTTCCTTGAAGTCCTTTCCTTTTGCCTCTGAATGTTCTGGAACACCTGACACCTGGTCATGTGATGGACAACCTGTTGACATACACTGCCCTGAACTCCTCTGTCTGTCTCTCTCATATTGATTTTATTTATAAGTGTGTACGTGTGTGTGTGTGTGTGCGTGTATATGGATGTGTTTGTAGTTGGTATGGTGTGGTATGGGTATGTCTGTGTGTATAGATGTGTTTATGGTTGGTGTTGTGTAGTGTGGGTGTGTCTGTGTGTGTATGAGTGTATGTATGGATGTGTTTGTTGTTGGTGTGGTATGGTGTGGGTATGTCTGTGTGTCTGTGTATGTGTGCATATGTCTGTGTCTGTGTGTAGTGTGTACACACTTTTGCGTGTATATATGTGCCCGTGTGTGTGTGCATGAGTGTGGTGTGTGCATGTATCTGTGTCTGTGTCTGTGTCTGTGGGTGTAGTGTGTACATACTTGTGTGTGTATGTGAGTGTATATGTGTCTGTGCATAAGTACAGGTTCCCCCAAAGCCGTCAGACTCTCCAAAGTTGAAGTTATAGGGTATTGTGAGCAACCCGTGCTGCTGAAAACCGCAGTTGGATTCTCTGCGAGAGGATTGCCCCTTAGCTGCTGAGCCTTGTCTGCAATCCAGCCTGCTCAGCAGTCTTCTTTCAAAGCACCAGCTGGATTGCATGAGGGCTCCCTGCAACGAGCTTTTACCTTGATCACCTTCTAAGACCCAGTGAGGCCACACTGCAAGGTTGTGGGGTTAGAACTTTCACCCTCACAAAAGGAAAGTAGGAAGGCAAGTTCTCAGTTGAGGGCAACCGACACGAAATGAGCGGCTGCTCTCACTGTGACCGAGGAGGGAAATGTCAGCTAGAGGAGTAAATGACAACCTGGATGGGTCGGTTCTGAAAGGCTCAGAGCTGCCTCCAGGGCTGAGAACTTAGCAGAGGACACACAGAAGCTAGGTCAGGCAGTGTGTACCCTTGTGATCTCAGCACTGAGGTGGGGGCAGGAGGATCGGAGATGAAGGCCAGCCTTGGCTACTTAGTGTGCTTGGGGCCAGCCTGAGCTACTTAGTGTGCTTGGGGCCAGCCTGAGCTACTTAGTGTGCTTGGGGCCAGCCTGAGCTACTTAGTGTGCTTGGGGCCAGCCTGAGCTACGTGAGCACTTGTCAACAGCCTCTACACACACACACACACACACACACACACACACACACACAAACCACACCCTAATACACACATACACCATACACAACATACACACACACCCTACACTCCCCCACAAACAATTCACAACACAACACCCACACATTTACCCACACACCCCATACACACCATACACAAAACACCCGACGTGCCCACACGTGTCTCATACACACATCATGGCTTCCCAGCTGCTCAAAGCCACAGAGCAGAACCGAGATCTCCCACAAGCCCCATGGCAGGTAACCATGCAGGCTGACCTGCCAGCCACAGGCCGCACGCAGCTGCTGTGGTTGACAGCACAGCTCCATCCCTGGCATGCTGTCACCTCCTGAAACAAGAGTGAAAGTCACCACATCCTCAGCTCCATCCCTGAAACAGCTTCTGAACCCCCAAACTGTGGCCCTTGGTGAAGAAGGCCCAGGAGGGAACAGAAAGTCCGACGCCTGTCACTCCACTCGACACCCAGGTGCAGCTCTTTAAGCTACAGATAACTGGGTGACATCACCCAGCTGTTATTATCAGCACTGTGATTGTTTACTTATCTTCAAAGAGAGTCCCAGACTGGTATCTGGTGACTAAATGGAGGTCAGAGATCCTCTGACATCAGTCATGCCCTACAGGGGCAGGCCCGGTGACAGTTGCCAGCTCTTGGTGACCATGTGAAAACTTTGAGCCTCTTCCTGCTCAGCGCTTCTCCCAGGTTCCACACATGCCCTGGCCATGAGGCAGCCCCGACGGCCGCCAGTCACCACGCAAGCACATAGACACGTGGGTGTCACCTTTTATTGTTTTCCAGAACATTCTCTCTCAAGTCCAAACATTGCCACATCGCCACCACCTCTTAGTGAATCTGCCCTTTATGACCCAGCACAAGGCACAAAAGGCATCAGACTGGTATTTCCTCTACCCTATAGGGATTTTTTATGGGGTTTTTATTTGGTTTCGTTTTTGGTGTGCTTCTGAGAATCGTCCTTTTATTCTTCCGTTTGGTTGTGAAGTACACTCTCCAAGGAATTCTGCTCAAAAAGAAATCACACAGCTGTTACCTGAAGCTCGACCTCCAAAAGGAGACCTTCACCCACCACCACATCCTCCCAGGAAATAACAGCTCAAAGGACAGATGATCCCACGCTGGGGCCCTACTCCTCACTGCTGGGCTCTGGGTAAGGTGAACAGGGACAGGAAGGCCACATCTTCATGCTGGGACTCAGGAAGAGCCTCATTGTCTGCCTTAGGCAGGGACCTGCTCATCACATAGCCCAAATGTGAGCAATTAGATCAATACTCTCCGTACCACCTCCATGGATGGGCCACTGACGCTTGCCTGGCCCTCGCAAAGGCCACCAAGGCTATTTATGTCTGGGACTTTGAACTTTGAGTCACTCCCCAGCAGCGAGGCATGTGTGTGGTATCGAAAGCCGCCATCTTCTACATGGCCTACCGTGGTAGAGGAAGTTTCTCAAAGACCAGTGATTGGAATCAGAGTTCAGAGGAAGCTGGCGTGAGAGCAAGAGCGCTGCCCTGCCTGTCACTGCACCAGAAGCTCCAACCGCTTCAACTCACATCATTCTCACTGTGGCTAGATGTCTCCACCAACTTGAGGTGACCATTGCTAGGCTGAGCTAGACCAGTCGAACATCTGCCTGTTCACGCAGTGCGTGTGTACGGAAGGAAAAAAGAAGTGAGAAAGACGTGCTGGAAGATCACAGCGCTAACCATTTAAGGCGATGATGGGTGAGCGCCAAGGGCCAGGGCACAGAAGTGTTCTGTAGAGGAGTCCCAGGTCTCCGTCGGATGGGTAATCGCACCACTGGGCACATGGAATGCTCTTAGGGCAGATTATAGGTGGCAAAAGCAACACAGTCAGCTCTGCACTGTCCGTGGAGATCCCTTGTCCGATTGCCCTAACCACGCATTCATCCTCCTAGTACCGCGTCACCGACCTAAGGGTTAACTGATGCCCAGGGAGATGGCCTCACTATCCACCTCAGACCTAAAGCTGACTCCAGGCATGAGAATGCCCTGATCTGGGCACAGCCCCCAGAAAGCTCTGCGCTCTGTTCACTGACCACAGGAAGGGCTCCAGTTGAGTCAGAGGGGAGTCTGGCTCATGGTAGGGCTGCAGGATCCAGCCTAATCCCCTTACTCATCCAAAAGGTCACTGGAGGGCCAGCAGCCTTAGGGGGCAGAGCATCAGTGTTGACTTCAAGTTCAAAGAATCCACAGAAGGCCACACAGTGCCCCCTGGCTCCAACCTCAGAAATGGAGCCGACCCTGACTCAGAGAGGAAACAAACGCTGACTCACCCTCTACTTCCTCCTCCTGCCCAGCTCACCCAAGACCAGCACTGGCTTCCAGAGACAGACAGGTGACCTCTACTTGGCGAGCTGCAAGGGGCCCACTCTGCCACGGACCACCAGACCTAGACTTACTATGGCCCTCACCCTCCGGATCTTCCACACAGTGTTTGGCTGGTAATGGCACTGTCCTGTCCTGTCCTGCCTTGACCTTGGCTGTGTTATTCTTCACTTCCCTGTTCAGCGCACAGCCACACTTTCCAAACATCATGAATCATCAGTACGGAGCAACGGCCACTTAGTAAAGCAGGAAACCGCTGCACGCCAAGCTTGGACAGAGAAGATCTCTGCTCTGGCCTCTCCTGCCCCCTGCTCGCTGTGACACAAAGCCAACAGTGGAGGTCCTGGCGGCTATTGCACCCCTGGGTACTCAACCCCTACACCATCAGCCCTCACACTGGGCAGCATCTTCTGAGTTCAGCCTTCCATGACTGAACTGGCTAAAGTGAAGCTGGTCTCTCCCAGTCTCAGAGGGAGGAAAAGAGGTCAGCTCCTTCGAAACCCTGGCTGTTAGAAAGACTGGATCCATCAGACAGCAAAGCCGTCAAGTGGACGTGGGGCTTCCTCTTGCAGCCTTGCAGTTATGAACAGAGGTCACTTCTGTCCTCAAAGCCCCTGTAGACTAGATCATGTGCTCTCTGGATAACATTCAGCAAGTTCTCAAAGAATGGTCACTAGTGAAGCCCATACACAACAATCAACAATGAAGACTGAAGAAATGGCTTAATCTATAAGTGCTGCCAAGCTTGAGGACCCAAGTTCCAATCCCCAGAGCCCGCATAAGAAGTCAGTGTAGCACAGCACCCCACTCTGGGGAAGCAGACTGGAAGAACTTGTGTTTGCTGACATCTGGTCTCTCTGATCTAATGAGCTCCACATGCAGTGAGCTCCCTGTATCAAAAAATAAGGTGGAAAGATGACTGAAGACACCATTTGTGTTGGACCCTGTCTTCCCCGTACAATCCTGTTAAAAACAAAGCAATATGAATATGAAGTTTCTCTGATAGGTCATATGTATCCAAGATAGACCCCCGTGTGCTCTCTGTCCCCGTGGTCTAGACTTGTTTTTCTGAGTTCTATGAGGGAATCACACATGGCTACATTCTCTTAAGCAGCCTCTATGTGGCAGCTGGATGGATCAGGACAGATGACCAGGGTCAAGGGTAGAGACAGGCATGGCAGACCTCAAGTGCCAAATATCCACTATGGTAATCAAATCCCAGATTGCAGACCTTGTGGAATTAACTAAATTAGCCACTGCAGACCATGGCTCTGGGTAGCCAAACAGATCCAAGTTATCTTTAAAAATACATAAATCACAGTGCTCTAGCCTCTCAAGTCCGGAAACAAATTTTAGACCCTTAGAGATAATAGAAATGTCACCTAAAAACAAAACAAAACAACCTGTTCCTAGAGCTGGAGAGAGAGAGATCAGTGGCTAAGAGCACTGACTGCTCTTGTAGAAGACCCAAATCTGGCTCTCAGGACCTATACAGAGAGGCTCAAATCCATCTGTAACCCCAGTTCCATGGAATCTTCTTCTAACCTCCACAGGTACCCAACACACACATGGTGCACATACACACATGCAGGCAAAAGACTCGTGGACATAAGATAAAAATAAATCTAATAAAAAAAAATTCTGATATCTCATCAGACATCTGGGAGAACCAAGGTCCGGATGACTTATTGAAGGTCACACAAGGAGAACAGAGCCAAGAGAGCTCACATCCCCTGGCTGGTAATTCAAGGTTGTTTTTATTTATCGTAACTGTCACTGCAGTGGGTGGATGTGGGAGCCAAATCAGATGTCCTTCACACACACTGACGCTACTCTCGAGATGAGCCAGAATATTCTACATCGACCCAACCCAAGCCTGTGAGAGGATCTACTGAGTTACCTGATATCCGTAGTCAGAAGGTCACGAATGTCTTCAACAGAAGTTATGCGTATAGGTACCACCATATTTTCAAAAGAGTCCTTTACATGGGAAAAACTAAGACTCAGTGAATTAGAGAATGGCTGTCACATTTTTTTTAAGATCTAGGGAGCAAATTTGGAAGAAGGATGACTTTGTATGCATAGTCTATGCCAGCTACTCAATTTTGTCCTCGTATTGTAGAAACAGTATTGAACGTACACCAACAGACACAGCCTGTACCAATAAAACTTTATCAGAAATGTATTATAGACTCAGTCTAGGCTCAGGCAATTGTTTCGTCCTGAGCCTAAATCTCTGACTGGTTTCCTTCCCATCACATCAGATCCTGCAGGTATCAGGGGTTGAACGGTCACCGCGTTCCTGCCGTAGATCCAGCCCCTCCACCCAGCACAACCCAGGATGAGAATCTCGAGAAAGAATGCGTTTCACTTGGCCATCAAACATGACGAGTTCTTTGAATTTCTAATTGGAAACTTTCACACATCGCTTGAGCTTGCTGCAACTCACTTCCTGCCACCGGCTTACTGTGTATTTTGAGCAAAACTGTGGTAAAGGCCAAGGGTGCCCTTTGGCCTCTGGTGGTTGTCTGGAGTGCACTGTCCTGACTCATGGGTACGCAGGCTGCAGGACAGCTATGGCTCCGTCCTTCCCCCTTCTCATAAAGTTCTGACTGCTTTCATAACTGGGACTTAAACTAAGACCTCAAGACCAGACGGAGCACAGCTAGGAAGACCGAAGCTTTCCCTCCTGTGAGTAAAGACTGAACCCAGCAGAAGGACATTTATCCTGCCCCCTTTGTTGTGGAACTCCCCATGCCCCGGAGTTGTTCCCTTCTCCCACAGATCTTCTTGAATGGAGGGGGAAGAAGACAGGGCAGCGTCCTTTGAGCTTCACCCAGCTGCAGTCAGGTGGCACAGAGGCAATCAAGTCATTCCTCGAATTGAGAATTATGAGGATATGAGTTCTTCTGCGATTGGCATTCTGGACCTTCCCTGAAGAAACCTCACTGCAGTTAGGGTTCCTTCCCTGTGGTGTTGCTCACAATTAAGCACTGGGGCATCAACAAACACGGATCTCTTAGCATCCTCCCAGTGACATGGGATGCAGAAAGACCAAGCACGACCCTGAGGCTATATGCACTATGGGCTGTTTTCCAACCGTGTCCTACCAAGGCACATTCACATCAGAGCTTCCGGGGGACTGGGGCCAGCCATTTCTTCCCTTTTCTTGTTCAATCTGGACGCTTTTCTCAGTCTTCCCATGGAAAAATCTCACAGCAGGCCACTTCCTGTTTTTGTTTTCTTTTCCTGCCCTACTGGTGTACCCTTGGACCTTCTGTCCTGGGTCAAGATTCTTGTCCTGAACTGAGAACAAGGCGCAGGCATGTGTCCCAGCACCAAGCAGCTGGCTCAGCAACTGGAGAAGAAAAGACCCAGCAGGTCCTGCTCATTCCTCCCCGAATGCCAGTGGGTTAAGACAATGGCTACTCTCAAGCCTAGAATCATTGCCTCTTCTAAAAAAAAAAGGAACGAAAAAAAAAAAAAAAAAAAAAAAAAGAGGCTCAGGCAAAGGGGCATAGGAATGCGGAAGGATCTGTAGGCAGTTGGTGGTTGCCTCAGTAGCGCGGCCACTGGTTGGTAGCCCATGCTCCTGAAGCAACTCTAAGGAGACTCCACCTCTAAATAAAAAGCTGGGAGAGTAAAAAAGAGCTCAGTGGGAAAGGAGGGGGATGTGAGAGGGTAATGGAGGAGACTGCGACCAAAGTAACATTATATACAGGTACGAAAATACTATAGTCGGAGGCTAGAGAGTTGGATCCACAGTTAAGCATACTGTTCTTGCAGAGGACCAGAATTCAGTTCCCAGGCACCATACAGACGCTCACAACTCTCTGTAACTGCGGTTCCAGGAAACCCAACGCCCTCTCCTGGCCTCTTGGAGCACTGCACTCACATGTGCACGAAGCTCACAAAGGCTCACACGCATGTAAATTAAATATAAATAAATCTTTAAAAGGTAATCCAAGAGAGGGTTGCCATGAACTCATTAATGTATGAAATTAATATCTCCTCATTTTAAGGTGTTTTCTAAAAAGCAGCCGAGAAGGCCAAGATTTGGTTTGAGGTGTACCCTCCGACACTAGATGCAGATTTAAGTAAACACTGTTTCTGAGTCCTGCATCACTCACATTTGGTACTGCGCGATCTTTTCCAACCCACTGCTCTTCCAGGAGCATGCGCTGTTCCTTCTTTTCTACGCCACTTGTCCCCATAGCCTGGTTCTGCATTCTTGGCGAGTTTGGAATCAGCAGGCTGGCCTGGGAAGACTGCTCAGGCTGTAGAATGGATTATTTGCTTTGTTCCTTCCATACCTGCCCCATGCACGGACCAGATGCAGACAGGACCGCAGAAACCACACCCGCAGAGCAGAGGACATCCCCCTTCGCAGGCAGAAACTCTTGCTAAGCTGGCTGGGAAACCCCAGAGGGAGAATGTAAAACAGCCCGTGAGGGGTTAACCCGTATCCATTATGTGGGGGATTTCCACCATTTCCACCAACCAAGAATGAGAGCAGAAAGGCCACCAAACTCTACAGTCTGGGGAGGGTCTGCCTTCCAGGGAAGCAGCCCATGGCTGTTGTCTCAAGGATGTGAAGTTTAGTTGGCAGTGTCTGCGGTGCATTTTCCTACCGGAAACAGCCTGTCTCGCTCTTCCCTTTTTATAGGAGGTTCCATGTACGGTTTTTGTCCATCATCTCCTGAGGCAGCCCTCAATAACACACTAAACATCTAGGAGAAGGGAGGGTGCTCTTGGGAAGCCGCTACACAGGGCCACCCTCCCACAGGGGACGCTTCTGGCCTCAGAAGCCCTGGTCACACCCTGTGCTGAGTGGACTTTTGCAGAAACGAGTCGGCTTTGTGTAAACCAGAGGGTCGATGTCAAGCTCGCGTAGTGGAAAGAGTCTGATTTATTCTGTTAATAATAGCAAAGGCCTTAATTTTCCGCCTTGAATTATATAAATGTCACCGGGAAGAGAAAAAAAACAAAACATTATCTTTGGTTGAAAACACTGTCAGTCTTTTTAAAAAGCCAACTGGAGATAAAACAGATAGTCCTCAGGAAAAACCTCTACAAGCGCCACCACTCCTTGAGATACCTGAAGCAAACGACACTCCAGCGTTTGCTTGCCTCGAAGAATAGGAGAGAGAGAGAGAGAGAGAGAGAGAGAGAGAGAGAGAGAGAGAGAGAGAGAGAGAGAGAGAGAGAGAAGGGTAACCTCAGCCTTTCTCGGTTTCTTTTGCTGGTGACCAAATCTAAGCACTGCATCAAGAAAGACAAGGAAGAGGGGAGAATTCCTTTAAGGAGTCTGGAGAGATAGCTCAGTGGTTAGAAGCACAGGCTGTTCCTGCAGACCAGGGCTCGATTCCCACCATCCAATCCGCGTGACTGCTCACAACCATCTGTGACTCTGCTTCCAAGGGATCTAACACCTCCTTCTGGCCTCCGTGGGCACTGAACCCACGTGGTGCATATACACAGATGCAAGCAAGACACCCAAACATGTAAAATATAAATAAATCAATATCTTTTTTTATTTTTATAATAATGCATTTAAGTATAAAGTCCATACTATAAAATTCAGGGAATTTTTTTTTTTTTTTTTTTTTTTTGCAAAGAGGCGTTGGTTGAAAAGTGCAGATGTGGAAGTAACTCAGTGTCCACCTTTAGAGGAACATGTAAGCGAAACACAGGTGGGCATCTGGTACTCTTGTTTGGTCCTCAGAAGGAAAGTCTTCTGACACCTGCCGCCGCATAGACGGAATGGTAGACATTGCCCAAGTGAAATAAGCCAGACCCCAGAGAGGGAGAGAGCGATGAGGTTCTGAACCAAAAACAGTCAAATTCATAGAGACAGAGAACAGAAAGGTAGTTTCCTGAACCGGCAGGGGTGGGGGGAGGTTGTTTCGTGGGTACAGTTTTTCGGTTTTGCAAAGAGAAAAGTTTCTTGAGATGATTGGCAGGGACGAGTGTGAATGCATTTGACACCTCCTAACCACCTCTGAGAAATGCTGACCGTGGTGAATTCTGTGTCCTGTGCATCTTACCACGATTCGGGATGGCTATCAGTTAAAATTTTCTGAACAGTCTTGGGATAAAGAAGGATGAAAGGCTAGGTCTTGCCTTTCTGCCCTGAGACCTGATGATAATGTTTGCCTTTAGAGCCCAACCGTGATTCTGAAGCCACACATGCTTTTCTGCTTCAGCACGAGGCTGGGCCTCCCCTACCTCCACTTCCATGGCGTTTGGGGGCAGCTCTCCATGCTGGGGAGAACAACTGTCTGTGTTGGGGGACAGCTTTCTGTTCTGGGGGTTGGGGGACTCTCTGACTTTCCTAACAGCAAATGGAATAGACTTGCTTCAAAGGAAGCAAGTCAAAGCCACATGGTTTACAGAATCTTCTCTCTGCCAAAAGTTCCCAGTAGAGATGAACGTTCTGACCACAGTATGTAGATGAGCCAGGAGTGAAAACCTGTGGGGTTCTGTCTGGCACATGCTGAGAGAGGATAGAAGGCACTGTGCCAGCCAGAGCTTAAGGTCAAGGGTTTCTATTCATTTGGGGTGAGGTGGTCCTGACTTAAATCTCTCTGGGGACTGAGGCAAGACAGTGGCAGTAGCAACACCACTTGTTCCTACCACAGGGCCTTTGCACATGTTCTTCCCCTCAGCTGCAATCCCCTAGGTCTCTGAAGCAGCCAGCCCTTTCCACACCTGGACCTTGGACTTTCGGTCTCTAGCCCGGAGACAATACATTGTTATTCAAGCTACATAGTTTCCTGCTTCCCTCCAGCCGTACCAGGAAATAAATACTGGCAGGTGACTAAGGATCCTGTTAGACAGGGCAGCTAACTTCCACTAGAGAGAGACTCTGAGGGAAAAAGGAGTCTGTGCTTACAAAGGTCCATGGGTTGTAGCCGATGCCCAGCCAGTGACTTGTACACCTGAGTTGTCAAGACTTAGAAGTTAAATGGAGATGAGGCTCAAGAGATCCCCCCCCGGAAGTAGGGTGAAGGGTGCTGTAGTGGAGAAGCAGAGTGAGGAGAATCAATGACCTTGGTTCTGTTAGGTGCATGCCAAGAGAGCAGCCCCTTCGGGACCTCCTGTTGGAGCTCAGGGAGATCAGAATAGCTCACCTCTTGGAGTGCCCATGAGCATACTCCCAGGGAGGATTAACTGAGTGAGAGACACCCACGCTGGATGTCAACAGCACCATCCCACAGACCGAGGGCTTGAGTGGGCGGAGAGGGAAGGGAGGCCGGTTCACAGGTGTTCTTTCTCCTCCCCCCCGCCCCCCCGTCCCCCCCCCCCGTCTCCCACTAGTTGCTGCAATGGGCAATGGGTTGTTCTAATCATCACATGCCCACCACAGTGATGAGTTTGATTCTCTGAATCCATAAAGTAAAAAATGTGCCTTCGTCCCTTCGGGTCATCTTATCACAGTGACAAAGCCTGACTTAATGTGACCCTAGCTAGCATCTAAGACTAAGACACCTTCAACGTGACCCCTAAGGAAAGACTCTGAGTACACCCAAAGGGAGAAGGATTTAAATCAACAAAAATACGCAAGGCAGAGTTGGGGAGGTGCCTCCTTCAGTCAGTGCTTACCTTGCAAGCCTGAGGGCCTGAGTTTGATCCCTAGAACACATATAAAAACTTGGCCATGGAGACAAACAATCAGCCTGGAAGACCCACCATATCCCCTCTAATTCCACCATGTGGTGGTTTGCTTGAAAATAGACCCCTGTAGGATCATGAGGAGTGGCGCTGTTCGGAGGTCTTGTTGGAGGAAGTGTGTCACTGGGGGTGAGCTTTAAGGTTGCAAATGCTTAAGCCAGGTCCAGCCTCTCTTCCTGCTGCCTGTCGCAGATCCGCATGTAGACGCTCAGCTCCTTCTCTAGCACCATGTCTGTTTGTCCACCACTGTGCTTCTCATCACAATAACGGACCAAACCTCCAAAACTGTAAGCCAGCTCCAATTAAATGTTTTCCTTTATAATAGTTGCCCTGGTCATGGCAATAGACTAAGACATGATACCTCAGGTTAACTCAGCTTAAGAAAATCCCTTGGTCATTGTCCCTTGTTACCGTTGGCCTCCAGTAACCTGTCCTGGGGACATATCTAAGCAAGTCTGTCTCCCAAGGCGTTCGTACAAGCAGGTTACAGAAAGAACGTAGCCTGGAATCTAGCATGGTTGATTGAGTTCTCATGTAACACACGTGAAGCCCTCGGTTTGATCTCTAGCACCACATAGACCAGGCATAGCACACATTTGAGGCCAGCCTTGGCTTTGCGGGACACTGTATTTTAAAAAAGGAAAATCAGAAAGAGCATCTCATCTGCAGTCGCTTGTCACCACATCCTGAAGTCAATCCACCTCTCCTTATGGCTTTCCAGTCATGCCTGAATCAGAGGAAGGCCGAGGAGATCAACGGGGCTACCTCACACTCCTCCCATGCAGCTCCCTCCTGCTGTCCTTGGTGGTGGCATCTGTGACATCTCTGTCTCTTCATTTGTCCCCCACGCTCCCTGCGGACAAGAGCAATGGAGGGAAACAGTGATCCAGGACCCAGCTCTCAATGATAATATGGCTGAGGGAGCCACATGTCACCCATAGGGAGTAAAACTCTGAGTGCTCAGGTGGACAGACGCCTTGCAGAAATCCACAGGGAGTTCTTGGGGGACCTAGCACAGTGACTGCATGGGGGAGGAGAGAGCCTGAGAGACCAAAATATCAACATCCCTCTCTGGCCAACATTTGTGACATTCCTAAGATAACCAGGGTGCAGCTGTCCCTCTGCAGTTGTCCCCACAGGAGTGACATCAGCTGCCTCAAAGCCTGTATGTATCCAGATCTTCAGAAACAGGAGACCCCTGTCCCTGCCGGCTGGTGCCTAGCTGCCCTGTGAGGAGTCCTGGGTCTCATGGCCTGCCTCTTCCACTTCCTGGGTGCCACCAGTCAAGGACTCTCTGGTAGAAGCCGGGAGCTGGAAATGCCTCAGATATTGTCACCACTCTTTTTCAGCCTTTATCTGCACCATGTAACACCACGGCCTCTTAGGTTCCTCTCCCCAACACCTCTAATTCCCCACTGAGTGAAGTGAATCACCACAGAGAAAAGCCTGCAGTTTTCGATGCCCACAGCTTTCTCACACCCGAAGGCTACCGTCCAGCCTTGCCTTTGATCCCAGTCGTCGGGGACTCAGGAGAGCGTCTGAGGCTTCCCTTGACTTACAAGGTCTTAGAGTTTCTGCGGCTGTGATGAAACACCCTGACCGAAAAGCAAGTTGGGGAGAAAGGGGTTTACTTGGCTTCCAGATCACGGTCCCTCCTTGGAGGAAGTCAGGATGGGAACTCGAGCAGGGAGGGAACCCGGAGGCAGGAGCTGGTACAGAGGGTGCTGGTTACCGGTGCTTCCCCTGGCTTGCTCAGCTCGCTCTCTTATAGAACCCGGGACTACCCACCATGGACTGGGCCCTGCCGCACTGATCACTCATTGAGAAAATGCCTCACAGCTGGGTCTCGTGGAGGCATTTCCTCACGGAGGCTCCCTTCTCTCTGATGACTCCAGCTTGTGTCACGTTGACACTCAACGCCAGCCAGTGCAGGAATTTAGCACGACAAATGGGAAAGTTTAGACTTCTGGTCCTTCTCTGGGTCTACTCTCTTAGGGCTTTGTTCTTCATTCAGAAGTCTGGCCTTACAGCTCCCCCACCTGCCTTCTAAATCATCTTTGGAAAGCCAGATACACATGTCTATCACACTGGTACTCAGGAAGCTAAGGCAGGCTAAGACTAGCCTGGGCTACATGATGAAACCCTGTTCCAAAAACAACAGAAAACAACCATACAAAAGAGTAATACAAAGTAACCAGACATTAACCAATTAGTTCGTAAGGCCTTTTTAATTACTAGTTTGGTGTGTGTGTGTGTGTGTGTGTGTGTGTGTGTGTGTGTGTGTGCGGCATGCTGCGTGTGCATGGGTATGAACAACTTGCAGGAGTCAGTTCTTCCCTTCTACCATGTGAGTCCCAGGAATCAAACTCAGGCCATCGACCTTAATGGCAAATGTCTTAGCCACAAATCCATCTCATAGACCACCCCCCCCACCCACACACACACACAACTAGTTTTTAACCTGGACAAGGCCTACCATCCCAGAATTCTGGGATCACGTTCAGTTTAGGTCCAGCCTGAGCTACTTAACAAGTTCAAGGTCAGTTTAGGCTACAGAGTGAGATCTTGTCTTGTGAAATAAAAAGGGAAAGTATCCTTCTCTGAGTGAGCTGTGAGCTCTTTGTCTGGGAGTGGTTCAAGTTCATAGTCTTTATAGTCTCCACAAGGCCCCTCCAGGATGCTCACAGGGCCCAAGATCATTCTTTATAGATCTCCCTTCCGTGGGCTCCATGTCTTACTCTGCCTGCTACAGTTATGTTGGTGGAGTTTCCGGCAGATCTAACGCGCTCACAGCCTGTGCAATCCATTGTTCTCATTGCCAGATGAGCTCTGGTCCTGCTTAACCTTAATGTGAGGCCCCAGATGAAATTCCCTGGGCCAAGGCAGCCCTCATGCCTGCTTCCCTAGTGGTCTTCGGTTCATGGCCACCCCCTCATTGGAGCCTCACCAGACCTCGATGACGTGGGCTACACCACAGGATGGTCAGCCCTTGGGGGCGGGGAAGAATGCCCGAAGCCACAGAGTTAATGGACAGCAGAGATGGAACTCAGGGCCTGGCCTCCTGAATCTGAGGCCATTGCTCTCTCTGCTCTGTGGTTCACCCAGCTCATACTTCCACCATATGGGTCTACACAGCCGTGAACCCCACCGCCTTCGGCAGTCAGAGAGCATAGGGTGGACTTGCGTATGCACTCGAAGCGTGGAAAGGGCAGGAGGCCCACTCTTCCTCCTGTTGTCCGGGTGACTACACACCAAGGTGCTATGGCTTGAGTGTCAAAGGTTCCCCTCAGGCTCACGAGTTTGAGCATCTAATCTGCGGCTATTTAATGGTGATGTTTTATGAGTTTCAGGAGAATGTGAGAGCTGGGGCCTAACAGAGAAAGTATATCACTAGCGGTGGGCCTTGAGGTTTGTAGCTGAGCCTTGCTTCCCTGCTGCGGACCCACCTTTCGTCTACCGAGCAGTAAGCAAGCCATTGGATGCTCCTGCCTTCATGCTTCTGTCTGCCGTGATCAACTGACACTCAAACCAGGTGCCAAAACCAACCCATCCTCCATCTTGTCTCTTCAAGCAACAGAAAAGGTAGCTGGCACCCTGACTGGGTCTGGTAACCTCTGTGTGATGCTCCTCTCTGTCTCCTCTGGTGTCAGCCCAAGGCTCTACAGACCGCAGGGTGCTATAGATTCAGGTTGGACTGGCAAAGTTCAGTATTCACAGGGGTGGCTAACACTACCCTCCCACACTCTCATCTCTACCCGCAAAGGCAGCAAAGCAGTCATAATAGCGTAGGCCAGCGTGAGGGTGCGAGCCGGAGGCTTCCTCCGGTTCAGCTTCCTCCGCTCATGCACAGAGATCCGGCATGGGAGAAGGGGCATCCTCCACGGTGCCTGAAGGTGATAGGCGATGTGTCATGGGAGGGACTCAGACTTCCCTGTCTTGTCAGCACCAGAAACCGCCCTGATCATCAGCAAGCATTACCATCCTTCGCCTGAGGGGGGCCTCGTCTCTGCTGTGGCTCCCATGGTGTTGGCTCTCAGAGGGCACAGGTTTTCTTAGGAGGACAAAAAGAGGGTCCAGATCAGTCTGTGGCAAAGTGGGGCGGGGGGGGCAAAACAAACAAAAACAAAAAACAAACAACGGAAGGAGGGACAAACCATAAAGAACAGAAGGGGACAAAAGGAGAAAAAAAGGATCATTGTTTGGTCCACTTGTGTTTCTTTGCTTTGAGAAACACTACTCGTGTCTGTCTTACAACTTCACTGGAGACTTTCAGCCTGAACCGACTGAGAGAAAATGGAGGGTCTGGGGAGGAAGCTCCCCCAATAAATTGATTGTTGTGCAAGTTTAATGTCCTGAGTTTGATCCCCAGGGCCCACGTATAAAAGGCAGGGGCGATAGCATACACTTGTAATCCCAGCATCAAGGAGGTAGAAACAGGCAGGGCCCCCCAGGGCTTTCTGGCCAGGCAGCCTAGTATGTTCAGTGAGCTCCAAGTCAACTGAGATCCCCCCAAAACCATAAGCCAAAGTAAATTCTTCTTCTCTAAGTGTTTTTCAGGGGTTCTGTCATAACGACGAGAGTAACTCAGACATCTTGCTTCGATGTTTAAAATCCTTGTGAACCGTAGGTGGGGTGTGAGCTGATACAGTGGCTACAGCCAACAGTGTGCGGCAGAGGGTGGTGGCCTGTGCCTGTAAACCCCAGCATCTGGGAGGCAGAGGTAGGAGCGACCATCTTCAGATGTACTGAGGGTCAAGGAGACCAGATTCAGTCACCAGGTTTATGCAGAGAGCGCCTTTAACTGCTGAGCCTTCTTGCTAAGAAAGGCCTTTAAATTTCTTAATTCTTTACTTAACAATGGCTAGAAAAAGTTTCTCATGTAAGATAACATTCTCAGCCTACACACACACACACACACACACACACACACACACACACACCACAGACATATACACACAGACATGCACACACGCACACACCACACAAATACACAGACACAAACACACACATACTCACATGCATGCACACCATACTAACAAACACATACACATATCAAACAAGCACACAGACACACATACCCAGACACACACACCACACAAACACACAAACACATACAGACTCACACAGACACACAGACACACACACACCACACAAACACACATACACATACAGACTCACACAGACAACACACACACACACACACACACACACACACACACACACACACACACACGGGACCTTCAAAGAACACACACTACTCTCTCTAGACAAGCATAAGCTTTTTGCTTCTGACCCTGCCGCTCTCTCTTGAACCCCATTCTAGCCTAAAACCTAACAGGCACCTGTGCAGATATCTACTAAGAGCAGAGACAGGTCCTGATATCCACACCTCATACAGAGGTTTCAGATCCAAGTGGGCAGGAGACTGGGCTATGTTCCAGGGCAGCCCTCTCTGTGGCCCTCACAGAGAGGAGGTGCTGGCGACAGCTGGGCCAGGGAGGGACCCACCTGCCACCTCCCACTCTTCCTCTGCAGATCTATTTACTGATCCACAAAGGAGAAGCAACCAATTCAACATGGATCCAATTATCATGGATTCGTGGCCATATCTGCCACAAATAGTCAAAAATAAGATGAAAACCTTTGGGTGTGGAGGCACTCAGGAGGCAAAGGCAGGTGGATCTCTCTGAATTCAAGGCCAGCCAGGGCTATATGTAAGACCCTGTCTCAAAAAAACCCCAAAAATTCCCAGAAAACTCTGAGCTGGAAAATTATCTTATTTAATTGTATTTAGCCTCTCTCTCTCTCTCTATCTCTATCTATATATATATATATATATATGTATATATATATATATGAGCAGTAGTGTGTATAATATACGTGTGTGTGTGTGTATGATATGTATGTTGTCTGTATGTCTGTGCAGCGTGTACTCATGTGTGTGTGTGTACACAAAGGGCACACATGTTGAAGATAACTTGCAGGATTCCGTTCTCTCCTTCTGCTAGTCCCTGGGATGAAAGTCAGGTAGTCAGCCTCAGCAGCAAGCGCCTTTACTGGCTGAGCCGTGTTTCCAGCCCTGAGCTAGAGATTTCTAATTATCTTATTGGCAAGACAACACAAAGCATAGACACACCAGGCCCCTTTCCAGAGGACACAGAGCCATACAGAAGCAGATCCTGCATTTAAGCCCAGAAACCCTGGCTCCCATTGGTCACTATTCATGTTGCCTCCCATTGTTTAAAAAAAAAAACAAACAAACAAAACAAAAACCAAAAACAAAACACAACTGCAAAACTGAAAGCCAAGGTCCCAGAACCTAACTTGCTGGGTAAGTTTCTCATTTTGCTGGGTGGTAGGAAATGGGCCAAGCGGTGCAGCTGAACCCCCCCAGACATGGAACCCCAGGCATGAAGCTCCCCCAAACTGTGATGTTTGTCTCACGGTGCCCCTGATCAGTGAGAACACAGGGACAAAGAGCACAGCACTTTGGATAATGCCACACATCTCCAGAACCACTAAGCTATCTCTCCAATAGTCTGATTCTGGATTCCCACAGGGACAGATCTCCTAGCAGGACCTGTGCCTATGGGCTATTACCATGGAAGCATGAAAGAGGTCATTTGGGGAGTACCAGCTAGAACCAGTAAACCAGAAGAGAGAGGGAGTTGAGGGGAGGCTGGAGCCCCAGGCCCAGAGAAGATTTGAGTCCTGGCCAAGGCACTGGAAAATATGGGAGGTGGGGACCAAAAAGAACCATGTCAAAAGGTACCAGTGCCCCCAAAGAGGGTAAGATTCTGGCTCCCCTGGATGCTGGTTGCCCAGGAAGACTCTAGACCCAGAGCCAACCTGGGCTTCAGAGGCTGAATAGCCGAGGTCTTCCATGAGGGCCAGACCTGACCATGCATCCAAGACCACCTTTTTATAAGCGTGGGCACATTTACATGTGTGAGCATATGTGAGAAGGAGCATATGTCCTTGCGTGTGTGGAGGCCAGAGGTTGACATCAGATGTCTTCCTAGGTTGCTCCTCACCTTGTTAGTCAAAACAGTTGCTCACCGGTCAAGGCTCTCACCAATTGGCTAGACTCAGACTTGCTGGCCAACAAACCCCAGGCACCCCCCTGCCTCAGCACCACCAGTACTGGGATTGCAGACAGGTGTGTGTCACCACACACAGCTTTTTTATGTGGGCACAGGGGATCTGAACTCAGGTCCTTAAGCTTTTGGGGCAAACACTTCTCTTCACTGTGGGCAAGCATCTTCCCAGACCATCTTCCCCAATGATTTTTTTGTTGCAACAAAATGCAGAAAAGAGAAAATAGAAACATAAGAGACACATACCGTCTTAGCATAACATTCTGGAAAACACTGTTCAACTGTAGGAAATATACATTGCTACAGCACTGTCCCCATAAGACAACCAGTCTCTCAATTAGCTTCTGTCATTGTTAAACAATCGTTTCCCACCAACCCCCTCGGCTGTACCTCCCCCCTACTCTGAGGTTCGTAGTATCTTTTCTTTCTTAAGAACCCAAGATTTAATCAGGCAAGGTAGCTCAAACCTGTAATCTCAACTTGGAAATGCAAAATGATTAGGGCAAGTTTGAGGCCAGCCTAGGCTGCAGAGTGAAACTTTGTCTCAAGAAGTATCAAATTAAATTCAACTCCAAATGAAGGTGCTAAGGATACAGCTGTTTATAAAGTGCCTGCTATGTAATAAGGAGGACCCATGTGTGATCCCCAGAGCCCAAATTTAAAAGCAGGGCATGGTGGCTCCACTTATACGATTCCAAGTGGGGAGGAACCAACAGCTGGGCCTCCCCAGTGGGGCAGGCAGGCGGGGGAGGGGAGGGAGGGTGGTTAGTGGCCAGCCAGCCTGGCCCACTTTGTAAGTTCCAGGCTAGTGAGAGATCCTATGTCAAAATAAGGTGACAGCACCTGAGGAGGGACTGATTGGCCTTTGGGCCCCACATGCTTCCACATACATTTGCACACACAAACTTTAACATCTATACACACACACACACACACACACACACACACACACACACAAATGAGAAGGAGCAAAATCTATAAAGACTGCCTCAGCAAGAGGCTTCCCCCCTGAATGATGCTCACAGAAGCATTTTTCCACACTTTTTTCCCCCTCAAGGAAAGAGGTAGAGGATGCCCAAAACTTTGGCTTTCCAAACCAGAAAGACTAGGTGTCTTACAGAAAGCAGAAGGTTTTGATGCAGTCCCACGGGCAGCTGGGGTTCCCCCACCCCTACTTTCTGCTCCTTCCTCTCTCTCACCCCCTCCAGGTCCCTCTTTCAGTGAGTTGGGCGGAATGGGAGGCCTCTCTGTTTAGCAGTCTGAAGGAAGCCCCTATTTCTTTACATCGCCAAGTCTAGAAAGAGCTCCTGAGTTCCTCCCATCAGAGGTTCAGTGGGAAGGCTTCAGGACACCCACGCCCACACCCACACACCAGCATCATGCCCTCTTAGAGTTCGTGGCCCAGTGCCGACCGACGCGCAAGATTCTGTTGAGGTCCCTCTGAAGCCCTGGTCTGCACCTGCCAGCTTCCCAGACAGAAGTCACACTGTACAGTGAAGCATAGAAAACAGAAAGCCGTTAGCCCCCAGTGAATGTTATTTTTAATGAAAGTGGTACGCTTTGAGTCACAGTGTTAAAACCAGGTCAGAAATGAATCATCAGAGAATCAACCACAAAGTAACCTGGAGGTGACTGCAGATGACTGCCCTGTCACCAGCTCTGCACACACCTCCCTGAGATGCTGTCACGATGAAGCCAGTATGGGGCCGCTGGGTGCCATGTCAGCTCAAAAGGTGCTATGCTGTCACCAATGGGATTCCCCGGCCTGGTGATGTGGTGGTCCCACCCACACAAGGAAGCCGCCATCACCCAGCTATGCCTACGATTACATCATCCTACTGGCTTCCAGGTAGAGAGTCTTCGATGGTGGAAAGAGATAGAGGGACCTGTTCTTTCCTGACTGGGACTCTGCCTAGTGCCCACATCTCCTCCTGGCTATTGAGAGGCAGCCTAGGGGCCGAGAGATAACTCCATCAGTAAAGTGGTTGCCACACAAGCATGAGGACCTGACTTTGATCCCCAGCACCTACATAAAAAAGCTGGGTGGGGTAGCATGTGCTTGTAACCCAGCTCTGAAAAAGTAGAGACAGGTGGAGGTAGAGGCAAGCAGATCCCTGGGGTTCACCAGCTTAGCCTAATAGGCAAACCCAAGCCTTTGAGAAACCCTGCCTCAGAAAACAAGTAGAGGGTTCCTAAGGAACAGTATTTAAGGACGGCCTCTGGCCTCCAAACACACATGCACACACATGTATGTACATGATCACAGAGAGAATACCCTTTTGAACATGTGTATACACATACACTCATACTCACACACATATTCTCACATTCTCACACACATACGCACGCATATATACACTGATACACACACATATTCACACACACAGACACAACATTCACACAATATTCACATTCACATACACAAATATATACATACACACATATTCATATATTCACACACTTACACACTCACACAAATATTCACACACTCATATACACATACACACACTCACACATACACATGCACACACATATACACACTCACACACACATACATATACAATACACACATATACACACACATACTCACACACACACAGACACACACATGCACACCCATACTCACACATTCACACATTCAAATACACACACATACACACATTCATACACTCATACACATATAAACACTCACACACATATTCACACACTCATGTATACTACACGTACACACTCACACACACACACACACACACTCACACATACTACACACACACACACACACACATGCACGCACAAACACATACACACACAGGGCAGCTCAGGATGGGCTGCTGTGCTGGGTAATTTTATGTAAACTTGGCAGAGGCTACAGTCATACATCTGAGAAGAAGGAACCCCAATTGAGAAATGCCTCTATAAGACTGCCCTGTGGGGAAGCTTGTAGAACATTGTCTTCATTAGTGATTGATGTGGGAGGGCCCAGCTGACTGTCCTGAGCTGGTGCTCCTGGGTTCTATAAGAAAGCAGGCTAAGCCAGCTGTGGGGAACAAGCCACGACTTCGCTCCCCTATGGCCTCTGCATCAGCTCCTGTCTCCAGGTTCCTTCCCTGTTTAACTTCTTGTCCTGACGTCCTTCAGCGATGGACCAGGGATGTGGAAGCATAAACCAAGTAAACCCTTTCCTCCCCAGCTTGCGTTTGGTCATGGTGCTTCATCACAGCCATAGTGACCCCATGGCTGGCTGGAGGAGTATAGTTGAAACTCAGAAGACCTGAGCTGAGCTCAAGGAACCTGGCAAAGCACTGATTCCTCGACCTCATCAGCCCAGGTTAGAGGCATTGCTGCTTCCCCCTCGATGCAAATACTGGGGTTGTTGGAATAGTAGCAGTGGCCATAGGATGGATCCGTACGAGTACACTCTGTCAACACTACAGAGGACTGTCCTGCTGCTGCGGTGTGGCTGGGGGGCGGGGCGCATTAGGACCCTCTATCAGTAGCCTTGCCCTATGGGCCTTGAGAGGTCACCTGGTGAGGAGAGTGGGCACCCTTGCTTTTGGGAAGTGTCCAAAGCAGGATCCACTATATCGCAACAAGAAGCAGAGAAGACAAAAATCTGACAACACAGGGAGAGGGAGGCCAACCCTGGGACAGTGAGCAACTCTGGGACTTGTCAATCTAGCAACCTGGTCTCCTGGAAACCCTGGGCCTTGAGAGCGAGATCTGCTGGGAGGAAACTGTTTGACGTGCAGAAAAGGGCGTATGACAACAAAATCCCCCACAGAAGATGATGAGCTCGTTAAAGCTGCAGAAGCCATGCCTGGTGATGCCAGACTGCCAACTACTTGGGAGGCTGAGGCAGGAGGATGGCAACTCCAAAGTCAGTCTGAGAAAGTTAGTGTTTCGAAATAGAATGGAGAGAGGACGGGGGATGGGACGCAGTGGCAGGAGGCTTGCCTGGTGTGTGTGAGGCCCCGGGTTCAATCCCTACAACCGACACAGGGATGCTGCTTAGAGGAGTCGCTCAGATACAACTTCTATATGTCACAGCTTGGGGACATAGTCCAAATGAAAAGAAAAGCAAAAAACAGAGAAGAGGCTGGGGACATGGCTCAGTGGCAAATGCTTTCCACACGAGCCTGAGGTCCTGGAATCAAATGCCTATAAGTCACATAAAGCCAGAAATGGCAGTGACACACATCTGTAATGTCTATGCACTCATTACACAATGCGTGTGGCCCAGCTAGCCTAGCCTAGGCAATGGCAAACAGCCGAGAGACCTCGTTTCAAATAAGGTAGAAGGTAAGGACTAGTTCCCAAGGTTGTCACACATGTGGTCTGAAACACACACACACACACACACACACACACACACACACACACACACACAGGGGTAGGAGTGGAGTAGCCTCTGCCCTCTGGTTTCAGATCCTTAGACAGGCTGAATATTGTCCCTGGCCACTCTGCTTCAAAGATCTCCTTCTAGCATCATACTAAGGGTCAAGTGGAACCCACACACAGAAAACCAAAGAACTAGTTCACTTCTGTGGGAGCAACGGCAAATCACTCCTTTTTGGTGAGCTCTCGGCAAGGGCTGAAGCCTCCTTTCTGGAACTCTCTGAATTGGAGCCTCTTTGAATTTTGAGTGACTAAGGCAGATAAAATTTAATAAAGGTAACAACAGCTCCAGCACCCACCTGTATTCTCAACAATCACTGAGACAGGGGGACTGCATACTTGATACCAGAGTAAGTTACATAGTGAGACCCTGACTGAAAAGAATATACACGGAGTAACATGGTAATAGCGTGTGATTTTGAGCCTAACGTCTTCTGCTTGTGCCTCCTGGAATGCTGCCCTGGGCCACCAGAAGGAAGCTGGACAGGAAGCTGGTCTGGCTATGGAGAAGTGGGTACCCTCAGCCTGCCTGCCAACACCGGTTTCCAACACAAATAGATCTGTCACCCCAAATCTCCACCTCAACACAGCCCCCAAGTGAACACTGAAAGTACAAGAGGTAGTGAGAGTCTGACCCTGAGACTCAGGGGAAATAGCCTCTCCCAGGCTAGAGTGCTGCTTAGTTGTCCCTGGCACTGCAGATGGATGGATAGATAGATAGATAGATAGATAGATAGATAGATAGGTAGATAGATGATGATAGACAGGCAGAGTCAGAGAGACAGAGAGATAGATGATAGATAGATAGAAAGATAAGCACAGAGACAGAGAGATAAACAGACAGTGAGACAGAACGACAGACAGACAGATAGAAAAATAGATAGGTAGAGACAGAGAGGTGGACAGAGAGATAAACAGAGAGTGAGACAGAGACAGAGAAATAGATAGATGATAGATAGACAGAAAGACAGACAGACAGACAGAAAAATAGACAGATAGAGACAGAGAGATGGACAGAGAGAGTGAGACAGAGACAAAGAAATAGATATAGATAGATAGATAGATAGATAGACAGACAGTGAGATAGACAGACAGTGAGATAGACAAAGAGACAGAGACACAGTGAAATAGATAGCTAGACAGAGAGACAGAGAGTAGATAATAGATAGATGATAGAGACAGTGAGAGATAGACAAGAGACAGACAGACAGACAGATATAGAGAGATAATGAGATATTCTCTCCCTTTAAGCAGTTGAGTCTTCCCCCTAGCTGTACACACCTAGCAGGTCAGCTGTTTAAAACTAACCCTGAAGGAATAGCCAGGGCGGGAGTGACAGCTGGGAGAGCAGCAGTCCATCAGTGCAAGAAGTAATGTGTCCCGGCCTAGATGGCTACTTATCCTCCCCCTGTCCTGCCTGCGTGGTGATGGCAAACTCTGCCCTTCACCACTGTGGCACACTCTCTACCTACCGTGTCTCTCCCCTAACCTTCTCTCCTGCTCCTTGTCTAACCCGCTGCCTTCTCCCTGACAAAGCCAGGGGGATTTGCTTTCAGACCCCTCCCACCGTGTACACTCTTCCTGGAATTCAGAAAGTAAGGAATTAGAATATAAAATACAAAAGCCGAGAGAACAATGAAGAAACAGGGAAAGTGGGAGTGGGGAAGACCTCGGGGATGCGGGGACCGGGAAGGGTCTAGAGGCAGCAGTGTCTACCTCACCAGCTGTGGGTGTGTAGGTTCCCTAGGTGGAGTCTCTCCTGGAGGACCTCCTGAGAGCGTGGACGCTGGTGGGCTGATTAGCAAGGGGGCAAGAAGATTAAAAGGAGCTAAGCGGATATGGGGGAGCGAGAGAAATGTGGTGGACACACGGAGCCCTTCGTAAACCTCTGTGAGGAAGTCTGTGCTGCCTGGGACTAAGAAGCCACTGAGACTCATGAGCAGACCACCACAGGGCCTGATGCAGGGCCTTAAAGCACCATGAGAGCTAATGCGTTGACTGGAGACCGGAGACTATTCTAGGATGGCCCCCATAGTGTCCTTCTTCTTAACATCTCCGATAAGGAAATAAAGAAAGCACATCTCATAGAGAATAGCAAAAGCAAAACCCACAAATGATGCCCACTCCACAAACAGCAGACAGGGGCAGACGAGAGGGCCGTAGAGGCACTTGCCACCAAACCTAAGGACCTGAGTTCGGTCTTCAGCAACCGTACGGTGAGAGGAGAGAGCCAGCTCCCCGCAAGTAATCCTCTGACCTCCACAAACGACGCGGCAGGCACACTTGTGTGCGCGTCTCCAAACAAACGAATGGATTAACGTCAATAACGAAAAGGAAGGTCTCTTACATTTAAAAAAACAAGCCTTAAATAGCTGACACGGGGTCAGGCAGGTGGCACACACCTGTAGTCTCAGCATGTGCCAGGCAGACGCAGAAGAATGGCAAGTTTAAACCCAGCCTGGGCTACCTACCTGGACTACTTCAAAACTCCTAGGGCTAGCCAGGCAGGGGTTATGCACACCTTTAATCCCAGCGCTTGGGAGACAGAGGCAGGAGATCTCAAGGCCAGCCTGGTCTCTGGAGCGAGTTCCAAGAGAGGACTATATAGTGAGACCCTGTTTCAAAACAAACAAAAACCAAGAACTCTAAGGGCTGGGGAGCTCTGGGTGTGGCTCTGTGGTGGCAAGGTTGGTTTGTAAGAGTGAAGAGGCAATGGGGGACGGGGACACAAATAATAGCTAGGGAAACTCAGAAGCAAATGTAAAGAATTCAAGACAGTATTGATTAAAGGATAGGACCATCCAGGAATAAGGACCGGGTTTTAAAAACAGAGCGAATCCAGAAGATCCTGACTTAAGATCCGGCAGAGAAGATAAATAGAAATGAGACGTCGCAAATGGCAGGGAGAGAGAGAACTAAGGGAGATCGGAGAGAAAGGGCCAAGTATAGAACGATAGGCAGAGAAGAGGCAACAGCCCCCCCCAAAAAAAGAGCAGAACAAACTTTAAATCAACCACTCAGGAAAAATCTTTCTGAAGAAATGTTGCAAATGTATGAAAGTACAGACAGGAAGTAAAAATAAACACGCCAGAATGATTTCTGGTAAAAAAAAAAAAAAAAAAAAAAAAGATTTCAGAGAAAAGTATGAAGCCACTTGCACAGGCAGGGATGTGTGCAGGATGGATCTGGGTTAGAAATGTATAATTAGAAATGATCCAGAGAGGCAGAAACAGGTGGATCCCTGGGAGCCTGGCCAGCCAGACTGGCCTACTTGATGGGTTCTGGGGTAGTAAGAGACCCTGTCTACAAACTTGAGGTGGATGGAGCCTGCAACCTCACACCTGAGGTTGGCCTCTGGCCTACACACACACCTCATACATGTGTGCACGTACATATTTATATATACATATATATATATAATATACGCACATGAAGAATTCAGATGAGACGTAACAAGGAGGGCTGATATCTGTCCCACATATCTGGGCCTCAGAAGGAAAGTCTCAAAAGCTGGGGTAACTCCATAGCTGAGATTTGGAGCCAACTGGATGCCTGACCTCTCAGGCATCTGGAGCCAGGGCTCAGCTGACTCAGAGGCCAAGCCTGCTGACCAGAGGCCTCATGTGTCTTCTCCATGTAGCTCAGCCTCCTCCCAGAACGGCCACCACATAGTGGTCAAACTTCCCTAGTTACAGAGACCAGAAGCAAAGGACACAAAATAACAAAACTGAAGCCATAGAGCCTCTTGAAACCCTTGTTTCAGATACCACATAATGTCACAGCCGCCTGACTGATCAAAGCCACCTCCGGAACATGAGAAGGAGGGGCATAGACCTCATCTATTAGTGGGAGAAGAAGCAAGGAGCTTGGAGGGTGTGTCCTGCATGTCGCCAGAGACGTGTTCCCAGGGTTGTGGTGTTCTTGCATACTTGGCCTGATGCAGGACCTCCTTCATGGTGCACTGCTGGTCCCTGGGTGTCATGAGCTCACAGTCTCCTGTTTCCCTGCAGAGGTCTCTGGGGTAAGACACAGAGTATTTAGTGGGTACGATAATGGCTACTCTCTATGGATGAATTGATGGGAACTTTGAATTACCTCTGAGGCTCATCTCTGGGCATACCTATAAAGACATTTCCAGAGAGGCTTAACTCAGAAGGGGAGACCCACCCTGAATGAGGGATGGTCATCATCCCATGGGCTAGGACCCAAGACGAATAAAAACAGGAAGAAGGGAAGCTGAGCCACACTATTCTCTCTCTCTGGCACCTGACTGTGTGGGCCATGTGAAGATCCCCTTCCTCCAACCATCCTGCACCACGAAGGACTGTGCCTTCAAAATAACCCTGCCCTTCCTTGAGTTGGTCTTGTCAGGTGTTTTGCCACAGCAAAGGGAAAAGTGGCCAAGACAGTTTCTAAACCTGTCAGCGATCCTTCTACCATGATGGATGGCCCACCCCTGTTTTGCAACCTGGTTCCTGTTAAACCTCCATAACTTCTTGTCAGGACTCTTAAGAGGAACAAATGTATATATTTCTGAATATTCAAAAACACAAAGGCACAAGTGGAGAGCTATTAAATAAGTTCACAGTAGCTTCCTCCTCACAATACTGCTTGATTGGAAATAATAGGACAAAGAAAATGAATCCCAGACCAAACTGAGTGGTTGTTTTCCTGCATCGAAAGAAATTCCTTTCCTCCCACCATCAAAGCCACTAAAAATGCCACTAAGAGCATTAACTAATACCCATTTGGAACAGGAACCATATGACTTTAATCTACAGACTCACACCTTTGGCCTGAGCTTGCTAGACACAGAGGGTGACAAGCTCCTGAGGACTGGTAGCCTAACTCTAGAAGCTCCATGTGTCACTAGTAACAAGAATCTCTCCTGGATCAACCCTGACGTTGGGTGTGAAATTATACAAAGAAGAAGAGGAGGAGAAAGGGGAGGAGGAGGAGGAAGAGGAGGAGGAGGAGGGAGGGGGAGGGGGAGGGGGAAGAGGAGGAGGAGGAGGAGGAGGAAGAAGAGAGACAGAGAGACAGAGAAACAGAGAGACAGACCCACGTCCCAGAGGGAGACCAAACCAAGCTAAGCAAAGCAAAAGAAAGCCCAGACCCAAACCCAGATCCCACCCACAGGCTCGAATGTGATTCCGGCTGTCTGGACGCAGTTCTCAGACAGAACCTCAGGCGATGAATCAGTTTCCTCGGACACTGAGTGGGGGATAAAGCCTCTGCTGCAAAGCCGGAGTGCTAGTCAAGGAGGGGCTGTGAGAATCCAGCAGAGTGGGGTGGGGGTAGGGAGTGGAACGCACACTGAGAAAAGCCACCGTGAATCCCCAGTCTAGACAGTGAGCCCAGAATGCCCAGGGAAGAGCAAAGGATAAGAATGAAAAGAACAGGTTCAGAGGAGGCAGCTGGATGCACGTCAAAAAGGGGGGGGGGGGTGGGGCACTACACAAGACAGCTGGGCCACCGAGTTGCTTAAAATCGCAGAGAAGGGGTTGGGGAGACTGGATGGGCATCCAAAGTGTTTTCCTTGCAAGCATGGGGACCTGAGCTAGACACCTAAGAATCCACATAAACAAAAGCCTTGGGTGGTAGCAAATGCTTGTTATGACAGCCTTGGGGAGGTGGGGACAGATGAGTCCATGCAGCTGTCTGGCCAGCCAGCCTAGCCTGATCAGTCCCAGGCTCTAAGGAGAAACACCACTTTGAAAAAAAGAAGAGGGTGGGAGAGGAAGTATCCTTAGGATCCAGGAGGGAGGGAGAAGAGAGATACATTGTATACACATATGAAATTCTCAAAGAAAAGAATCTAAAGTTCTAGAAAGTTAAAATTGGGGCCTGGAGAGATGGTTCAGCTAAATTAAGAACACTGGCTGCTCTTCCAGAGGACAGTTTCTATTCCTAGCACCTACAAAATCGCTCACAACTGTCTACAGTTCCGTTTCTGGGGAATCTGATGCCCTCTTCTGGCCTCTCTCAGGCACAAGGGTAGTACACAGAAATGCAGACAGGCAAAACACCCACACACATAAAATAAAACAAATAATTTGTTTAAAGATTGAGATTTTAAAAGATCAAGATGGATGGCATTTTAAGAATAACATCAAAGTTGTTCTCTGGCCTCCACATGGCATGCACACACGTGCACATACACGTATACACACAAAAAGATCACAGGACAAAATTGAAGCCAAAACCAACAACAACAAAACAAAACAAAACAAAAAACAACAACAACCAAAAAAACAAAAAACAAAAACCCAGGGATGAAAGCACACATTCCCCTTTCCATCCTGTAATCAAATCACATTATAAACATAAATAACATCTATTTACGTTCCTACAGAGGGATGATTTCCAAGCAAGTCTTCTACCTGTATACCAAACCACTCAGTATTGGGAAGGCATCAGAGCAATGCCTTAACATACTCTGTCTAACTCAGGGGATGGTTTTGTGATGAACAGGACTCAGAGATTAAGGGCTGGTCCCAGGGTTGAGGGAAACAACTGTCATCAGATAAACGACCTCTCTCCTGGGTCATAAGTTAGTTCTGGTGCAGCAGCTTCCCTGTCCCTCTACCCAGAAACCTGGTGAATGATTCTTCAGAGCAAAGCAATGAAAAAGACATGAAGAAGATCTGTGAGCTGGAGAAGGAAGGGGCAGCCTTTGGGGGATCACACTACCTGACGTGGGGCTACAGTCCAGTGATTCCACATCTGTGAGTGGGCAGAGGCCACAGCAAGATGGGCTCTCTGCTGAGCCAGGGAATATCAGTGCAGTGGCAGAAACAGGTGGAAATTGAAAGAAGCTGGTGTGAGCTCAATATCAGAAGCAGATATGGGCTGGGGAGACAGTATCTAAAGTGCTTGCTGCACAAGTACGAGGACCCAAGACGAGATCTCCAGCACCCACACAGAAGCCGGATGTGGCAGCTTGTATCTATAATCCAAGTACTTGGGATAAAGATAGGAAGGATCCCGGGGTCTCACTGGCCATCCAACCTGACTAAATCAGCAAGGCCCAGGTTCACTGAGAAATTCCGTCTGGAGACATAAGGTGGAGGAAGGTAAAAGGTAGCCAGTATCACCCTCCACATGACAGCAGGCTCTGCACTCGGGTTGCAGGATCAGGAATAACTCCAGTTGTGTCCTGGAAGGCCTCCTACTGACAAGAGCAACTGAGACCCGAGGAGAGCCCCCGGGGCAATGACTAATTACCTCCCCTTAACAGCGGGATCATTGGTCAGCTTGGCTGCTACCCAAGTCCTAAAGGCTCCTGAGTCAGCGTCCCCTTCCTCCAGGAGGTCCCTATGGCCTGTGGCCCCACAGGCACTGGGGTTTGCATAACAGCCCTCTTGACATAATGAGAACCTGGGAAACAAGTCTTTTCTTGGTCCTCTGAAATCACTGGAAGCCACCAGAAAGGTTACGTGGACGCCCTAAGTCAGCATCTTAGTCACGCCAGGTAGCTCCGGGATGTCTGAGGGAGTTTGTTTTCACTTCCCCGAGACTAGGAGAGGTGCATGTGTAAACAAAGGCCTGAAAAGGTCCTTGTTCCTAGCCTGTGCACCCCATCTCCCAGCTCTGCCTCTGCCTGTGCGCTGCCAACACCCAGGACTCCAGTTGCAGCTCCTTACAGTACGAAACGGCCCTGGGGACGGAGGCCAGGGCAGGAGGCCACTATCAAATCAGGAGGGCTGACTCTTGGCCCGGATGCAGGTTATTTTTACAACGGCCTCTGACCCCAGACACCCCTGCCAACTCCTCTAGCATACCCTCCTCCTCACACACTGCTCCCACCTGTGTGCTTTCTGTCACTGTCAGTGTCCTGCACAACCAGGCTCCCTGTTCCTCAGTTACTCACTGCTGGAAGTCAGGTGGAACAACAGGCATGAGAGATACTCTCTCTGTGGAATCTTTGTGGTGGATGCCGGCACCACTAGAGACTCCAGAGCAATGGCTTCTGGGGAAAGAGCTGTGTGCAAGCATTTTAGACTTTGGCCCATTCAGCATTTCAAAGTCCTGAAGAGTGGGCTCTACAGAATTCCCAATGGCGAGATAATCGCCCAGCACCTCAGAGAGGGTCTACGTTCGTGGTGTGTGTGGGGGTCTTCAACTGAATGACTAAGTTAAAATGAGGTCATTAGGGTAGGCCTCCCACCTATGTGAACGTGGTAGGGGCCCTTGTCTGGAGAGATTAGGGATACGGATGTGGTTTAGGCTCTTGGATCCATCCCCAGTACAGAGAGAAAGTGGGGGTAGAGAAACAGACATTCACCAAGAGGGACAACCATCTACAGTCACAGGAGCCAAGGAGAAAGGCCTCAGAAGAAATCAAACCTACAGGAACCCCAAGGCACCTCAGCAGGCAAAAGCAACTGATGGAGTGATAGTGCCATCAGCCCCCCAAAAGCTGTCCCTTGACTTCCCCCACGAGCTGTGGCACACATGCCCTCACACACGTGACACTCACTCAGTAATGATAAAAATAAATCCAATCAAGAATTCTCAAAAAGAAGCCAAGCCTTCTGTTATAGTTTGGATATGGACACATCCCCACGGGGTTCGTGTGTTTGAACACTTGGCCCCAGCTGATGGCACTGCTGTAAGAAACACTTTAGGACCTGTGGTCTGGCTGGCTGGCATGGGGTCAAAGGGAGAAGGCAAGATGACTAAAGGCTGCGTTTGCTTCCAGCCCCTTTCTGATTCCTGATCCACCAAGACAGAACAAGCCACCTCACTGAGCTCCTGCCACCAGTGAATGGAGCCAAGTCCTTTCCTGCTATGACAAACTATATGTTCCCTTAAGTTGTGAGGCTGAAACCTTTCCTCCCATCACTGCTTCTCCCAGATATTTGGACACAGCAATGAGAAAAGTAATTTGTATACCTGTGACCTCTCTACCCCAGACTTCAGCTTCCAGGACTTAAGACACAGGGTGTCATGGCAATCCTATAGCAGATATAGACGTGCTCGCTGAGGGAAGAGGTAAGTCGGTGGGAAACAGACAGCAGCAGCAACAGCAGAATCTCCTGTGACTCAAGGGCCAACTCTGAACTTGAGACTCTTGTTGAAGGGAACCCAACTTTGTTTGACGGTGAATGTGGAGGCTCCAATATAGTGTCATCTTTATATTACCTAATACACCATGCGTGCACACACACACACACACACACACACACACACACATACATGCACACCCCACACACATACATACACATGCAAACACATAAACACGAATGCACACACATGAACACACATGCACAAGCATATATACATGCACACGTATACATACATGCACATATATACACACATGCGCACATATACACACATGCATACATATACACACATGCACACACATATACACATTCACACACATATACATGCATGCAAGCACATATGCACACATATACACATTCACACACATAAACACACATGCACACATATACATGTACACACACATGTACATATCTACACACAGGCACACATATACACACAGGCACACATATACACACAGGCACACATATACACACATGCACATACATATACACACTTGCATATACATATCCATATTCAGAGAGAAATGCTAAAGGACTGAAATGCTACCAGAAGGCTTAGTTGGTCAACAACAGCAAGGAAGGTTTGTCTGCTATACGGTGCCTCCATCCACTCTAAGGACAGGGATCCAGAAACAAAGAATCCTTGAAGGTCGTTGTTTTAGAAATTTCCTGTTTTGAGCCTGGCCTTGGGGAATAGAATTTGTCATCTCCACTACCCAGGGAACTGAACAGGAGGCTTAGAAGTTTAAAGCCTGCCTGGGCAATTTAGTGAGACCCCTTCTCACCTTCCAAAATGTTGGGTTCTATAGACTGAAGGAAAAAGCAAGCTCGCAGTAAATGTCTAGGGGAGGATCTAATGTGGTCCCCACCACACGGATGATAGTCTAAAGGTCACCAAGCTATTAGCCACATCTGTCCCAGCCTTCTGGGCAGATAACAGGTTATGCATCCCTCCCTTTGAAGGAACAACCCTGTGGGTTAACATTCCAGGCTCCCTAAGGTTTCTCTGTGAGCCTAGGATCTCTGTGCCTCCTACAGTTGCCTGGGGTGTTTGAGTCTTGGCTCCACACCCAGTACATCAGGGGCTGGGGGGACCCTGCTGGAGGATTCTAAAGAGCCAAACCGAGAGGAGCCACGTCGGGAGCCTGAATTAGAAGATCAGCGTTGCAGAACTTCGGGTCATTTCCAAATAAAATAGCACGGCTTTGAGCAGGAGTTTAGAAGGTAAAAGGCTGGGAGAGGGGGCCTTGAGCCTAACGAGACATGGGTGAAGGGTTGGTTGGGGACTCTTAGAAAAACCCGAGGAAACAAACACGACTCCTCCCTCGTTTTCTCCGAAGGTGTCTATTTTTAGGTGATTTTTTGGGTGCTTTTTTAATATGGGCTCCTGTGTTTTTGTTACAGAGTCTTTTTTCCTGTGTGGTTTCCCCGGAGGCTTACCCCTTCTCCAAGTGTCACCTCTGTGTGAAGGAACAGCATACTCTGGGGCCACACCAAGACTCACACACTCAGGAGAAGAAGGAGTTGGTTTATGCACGAGGTGTCTTCGTCCGCCCAGGCTCCCATGCTTACTCGGTCATGCTTGCTCGAAGCTCCAGAGGCTGGAAGGCCGAGGTCAACGTTTCTGCAAGGTTCCTTTCTCTGGAGGCCTCTCGATGTGACTCACGGGTGGATATCTTCTCCTCGTGTCTTTACGTGGTCACCCCTGCATATGTCTTTGTTCTAATCCCATGTGTGTGTTTGGGGGGGAGGTCTATGTGGGCGTGGTTGTGTAAACATGTGCATGCAGGTATCTGTGTACATGTGTTCACATGTATATGGTAGTCGGAGGACAAATATGTGTTCCTCAATTGCTTGCTACCTTATATATTTTAAAGATAATTGTTGGGGTAAAAGTGTGTGTGTGTGTGTGTGTGTGAGCTCACACGCGTGAAATGCAGAGCCCACAGAATCCAAAAAGGGCGGCCATTGTATGTCCTGGAGCTAAGCTGCCCAACATGGGTGCTGGAAATGTGAATCCAAATCCTCCGTTAGACAAGGAAGTGTTCCTAAATGTTGAATTAGCTCTCCAGCCAAGATCTTTTAGATTTTGAGGTAAGGTTCTCACTGACCCAGAGCTCATCAGTCCAGCTGACCATGAGCCCAACTGGGTAAGGAGCTGCAGGGACCCACCTCTCTCTGCCCACACCTATGCCCAGTGCTGGGGTTACAAGCACATGGTGCCTCCCCCTAGCGTTTACATGAATGCTGGGCATCCAAACTCAGGCCCTCACACTTAACCAACAGACCCTTAGCCACCTAAAGCATCTCCTCACCACCTAAACTCGTTCCTCATGAGGACAGCTGTCAGACTGGGTGAGGATGAACACTCCTAACCAGCCACGATTCAACGCGACTGATCACTTCTTTAAAATCTCATCTCAGCATGGTCACGTGCTGAGTCAGCAGGCCTGAAGTTAGACTCCTTACCCTTCCTGCATCACAAAGCAGCTCAGGGGAGGAAGTGGGTTTTGTTGTTGTTTTGTTTCTCTAGCTCATGCTTCGTGGGAAGGCACAGAGTTCACTATGACAGGCCAAGTATGGCAGTAGGAGCATAAGACCGGAGCTCCTCACATCCCATCAGACCAGGAAGCACAGAATGGTCGGGAAGCAGAGTCAGGCTAGAAATGCCCAGAGGCCCACTTTCTCCAGGTAGAACTCACCTCCCAAAACAAAGCCGCTAACTGGGGACCACGTATTCAAATGTGTGATCGAACCTATGTGGACATTTCCCATTCAAATCATGGCAGAGGTTATGAGTTTCAGGGATGAAAGTGGGATCGATTTAAACCACAGAGCTTGAGAGCCCTAGATGTGAACCACTCTGCAGAGCCAGCCCTGGCTAAACCCTGGGGGCAGAGATGGCACAGGGTCCTTCCCTCTCAAGGGACTCGTTCTCCCATGACCTTTATTCCTCCAGCAATATCCAGGTGGGGGCAGGAGCAACACTGCCTATTCCCCTGAGCTTCTGTCGTCCTTCTAGAGTTGCAATCCCTTACCTTCCAAGGAAGTCTCTCTCCACTGAGTGTCTGGGTCAACTCAGGGGAAGAGGAGCCACAACAGCACACTGGACATGTGACCCAAGGGCTTTATTTTTAGCGAGCTTGTGACATACCGCCTTTCACTGCCTCCCACCCTTTCTCTACACCACACATGGTACAGTCATCTGGCCTCGCCAGACGGTGGGTTCGATGGAAAAAGTGCAGACTGGGGGACTGGCCCTGCTGTGACTCACATCTCTGCTGTTTGCTAGCGTGTGACCTAATGAGCTTGTCTAATCTTTGTGGGCCTCAGTCTTACCATGTGTGTGTGTGTGTGTGTGTGTGTGAGAGAGAGAGAGAGTGTGAGAGAGAGAGAGAGAGAGAAAGAGAGAAAGTGTATGAGTGCATGTGTGTGAGTGTGTGGGTGTGAGTGTGTGTATGTGTGTGCGCGTCTGCATGCATGTGTGTGTAGTAATGTGTGTGTGTGAGTGTGTGTGTAGTAATGTGAGTGTGTGTGTGAGAGTGTGTATGTGAATGTGCATGAGTGTGTGTGTAGTAATGTGTGTAGTAGTGTGTGTGTGAGTGTGTATGTGTGTGTGTGTTAATGGATAATGGTCTATCTCAAGGTCACTGGAAGGAAAAGTTAAAATCACATATGTTAAATGTCTTACCTGGTATTAGGAGCAGAATCCTGTCCCCACCAAATTCCCATGTTGATGTCTTGGACAATATCTTTAAGGAAGTAATTGAGATTCAATGGGTATGGTCATGGTAGCACACCCCAGCCTTTAGGAGGAGGAGGTAGAAGACTCGTCATGAGTTTGAGGCTAGCCTAGGCTACATAGCAAGACAGTTTCAGAATGAGAAAAAGACATTGATGGTATCCGTGCAGTGATTGGAATGAGGTCCCCCAGCAATCTGACTGCAGTCCTCATAAGAAAAGTGAAGAAAGACATGGGTTGTCTCAGTTAGGGTTTTACTGCTGTGAACAGACACCATGACCAATGCAAATCCTAAAAAGGACAACTTTTAATTGGGGCTGCCTTACAGGTTCAGAGTTTCAGTCCATTATCAAGGTAGGAACATGACAGCATCCAGGCTGGCATGGTGCACAAAGAGCTAAGAGTTCTACATCTTTAGCTGAAGGCTGTGAGCAGAATACTGGCTTCCAGGCAGCTAGGATGAGGGCCTTAAAGCCCATGTCCACAGTGACACACCCACTCCAACAAGGCCACACCTACTCCAACAAGGCCACACCTCCAAATAGTGCCACTCCCCGGGCCAAACATATTGTCAAACCATGACATGGGTGTACATAGATACCAGTTGGGGACACAAGGACATCACAGCTAGTATCAAGCCAAGGCAAGAGGCCTCAAGAGAACCAGTTCTGCTGACACTCTGATGGTGGATTCCCAATGCCCAGAATTATGAGAGAACATATGTGTCTGTCTGTCTGTCTGTCTGTCTGTTTGTGTGTACATCAGTGCAGTGCCCACAGATGCCAGAGAAGGTGTCATATCCACCGGAGCTGGAATTAGAGGCAGCTGTGGGACACCTGGCCTGAGTACTAGCAATTGGACTCAGGTCTTCTGCATGAGTAACCTGTGCATTTTCAAGCTCTGAGACGTCAATATCTGCTTTTTGAAGTCACCTGGTCTATGCAGTCTTGCTATGGTAGCCTTAGCACCTAATCCAGTCTGATCATGCTGGAGGGACTCTGTCTCTCAGATTGTCCCCAAATCTTCCTCAGTTTCCCCTAGGATCACCCAAATAAAAGGGACTAGACAAGATCCTCATTTAAAGCAATGGCAAATTGGCTCAGAGATCCAAGAATCCAGTGAGGACTGAGGAGCTAGCTTGATTGGTCAAGTGCTTTGTCACTCAAGCATGAGGATCTGAGATCGAGCACTAGTACTCACATAAAAAAGCTGGGTGTGGTGAGGCTTCCTGTGCAGAGGGGTGGTGGGGATGGAAATAAGCCTAACCCATAGACTCACCAGCCAACTGCCTAACCTGCTGGGTAATCAATCTCCAGGCCAGTGAGAGACCCTGCCTCAGAACAAAAAGGTGATTGGTGCCTGCGGTATCCTCTGGCTTGGCCACATCTTTCCTGCACACATGCATGTGCACACACACACATACATAAGGTAAGAGACTAGGAGAAGACTTGAAATTTGTGGTGTTCAGCCATTGGTGGAAGGCTTAGAGTGAAAGAAACATCTCAAGAAAGAAAATAATAGGGGTTGGGGATTTAGCTCAGTGGTAGAGCGCTTGCCTAGCAAGCACAAGGCCCTGGGTTCGGTCCCCAGCTCTGAAAAAAAGAAAGAAAGAAAGAAAGAAAGAAAGAAAGAAAGAAAGAGAGAAAGAAAAAAAGAAAGAAAGAAAAAAGAAAGAAAGAAAGAAAGAAAGAAAGAAAGAAAGAAAGAAAATAATAATCCAGGCACGCTGTAAGACCCTTGAACGAGCGCAGCCTTTGATGGCTGCCATTTTGAACAGCTCTGATACTTCTTAGCTCTTCTTCTAGACAATGCGGTTTCCCCCATGGAACTCTGGGAATGAAGGACACTACATCCAGCCCTGTACCCGGGGTTTAGGGATTTAGCCCAGGGCTGGTGCTTTTTTTCTTATCCTTCCTTTAGCCTCCCAGAGACAAGCTGCTCATTTCCACTGCTAAGGTGGAAGAAAAGATAAAAGGATTTATTATCTGAATATTCTAGGGCCTCCCAAACAAATCTGTCCCTCCCTCTAACCCCCCTCTCCCCAAAAAGCCGTAGTGAATTCTAAAACATAAGTGCGTTTTGTTCCCAAGCCAGCTTGTCCGTCTCCACGGCGCTCATACACTCACAGCCTCCTTATCAGATGACGGTCTGCTAAGTCACAGAGCAGAAGGGTTCTGGTTCAGCACACCTCATGAGCTGCAAGCCCCAAGAAGGATGTTGGTGTCTGCCTCGCTTGTCACTAGCATCTCATGGTCACGTGGCAGTGCCTGCGTTGTTCAACGACTGGCAAAGAAAACAGAATGAGATCAGCCACGAGGGAGGATACAACATGTAGCTCAAGGGAACACCAGCCCGCAAACTGGGGCCAGGCTGGTCTAGAGGAAGTCGTGGCGGATCACAGCCTCCGTGGTCCCTCCTCTGTGTTCCGTGGGCTTTGTACAGCCCAGGTTACAAACCTGGCACCATTGGGCCCCAATATCCCCCACGGTAAAGACTGAGCACGCCACCCCTTGGGCGGCGTGGTTAGAAATGGTCTAGAGTCTGGAGCCGCCATCCCTTGTAGAACGGAAAGTGCCAAATGGAAAGACCACGTGGGGGTCAGAGTTTGAAGGGAGCATCTTCTGACAAATGTGTCTGTGGAGAAATCCATGCTCCCTGGGGGGAAGTGGGGACTGTCTCTGCGCATCAGACTGTGGCAGATCTTACCCCGGGATGCCCTTTAGCAGAGAGCGGAGAAGACTAGGCCCCTTGCCAGCGAGGACCTCAGAGTCTAAATTGGGTTGCAGTAGGCTGGCAAAGGTCCCCAAAGATCATCCCTGAAGCCTGTGAATGTGAGGGATCTGGCGGGTTTGTCTATCTGTCTGTTTTGTTTGTTTGTTTGGTTGGTTGGTTGGTTTTGTTTTTGAAGGAAATGGGTCTTTGCAAATATGATTAAGGACAGTGAGATGGAGCAGTTAGCCCAGGTGCCTCACAACTGAGAAGGGCAAAAGCCCCACATACAGTGACTCGTGTGCTTGGAAGACAGAGGCCAAGGGTATCAGTTACTTCCTTAGTTTCTTAGAAGTCGTTGAAATCAGCTTCAGGGAGAAAGGGTTTATTTTGGCTCACAGGCGAGAAAATACAACCACAGAAGGGAAGGAAAGCAGGAGGCAGAGGTGGCTTGCCACTGTGTCGGCACAAGCGCCAGTTGGGCAGTCAGAAAGCACCACAGCCGGAGGCCTCTGGAGAAAGGAACCTTGCAGACATGTTGACCCCGGCCTCCTAGCCTCCCGAGCTTCGAGCAAGCACATCTCTGCTGACTAAGCATGGGAGTCTGGACAGACGGAGACACGTCATGTGTAAACCAGAAGGGGGCAGCTCATGAGACTGAAAGTCCACCACCACTCCCCACCCCATCCAAGCCACTTCCTCCTCCTTCTGAAGTCTTCACACCTCCCAAACAGCGCCATCTGCAGGTAACCAAGTGTTCAAACACACGATCCTAAGGGGGAGCAGTTTACATCCGAATGCTAACACACGTGTTGAGGTGCCGAGGCCACAAGCCAAGCGACGGCAGACAACGCTCCCCCACCCCTAGCTGGAAGGGATCAAAAGTGGATCCTTCTCTGGATCCTTGGAGGGAATGCAGATCTGTGGACACAGCCAAATGAAAGTTCTGCCCTCCAGACCCACGAGAGAACGAAACTGTGGTCTGAAGGCATTGAGCTTGGATCTTTTGTTACAGCAGCTAAGAGGACATTATACCTAAGCTGACTACTGTGAGCTTGCAGGTCAGAACCAGGAGCGAGTGTTAGCTTGGGCCAATTTCTGACTCAGTACTTGTCAGAACCAGTCTAGTCCGGGTCCAGGTCAAGAGAGAGCTAGTTTGGGCCACTGAGTACTTGAGCCTTGGAGCTACCAGAAAAGGGAGAAACCCCACAGGGAAGAGCTACAGGGAAAGCCAAGTCTAGAGACCCAGTCCTCACGCGCACTCTGCTCCTCGGGAGGCTGAGGCAGGAGGAAATGAGTACAAGGCATTCTTGGGCTGCAGAGGGCATTCAAGGACGGCCCGGTGAGACCTTGTTTCAAAAAGGGAAAGAGAGGCTGGGAATACCGGACAGTGGCAGAGCCCTTGCCTGGCCAAGGGCCTGGGCTCCATTCCCAGCACAGGAAGAAGCTAGAGGTAGAAAAAGTCTCAACCGGCCACACAGAAGGGGGTTAGAGAAGGGCCAGGGGCAGGTATCTACTTCAGCCATACTCAAAAAAAAAAAAAAATGCCACCCCCTTCAAACCCCCTCCACTACCACTCCCCAACCCCATCGGACTGCCCTGGCCCTGTGGCCCCTTGTCTACCTCCAACCTTGTAAGCAGGGAAGTGGGTACCAGAGCCAGACAGGAAAGGGGTAGGGGACAACCAGCCTTGCCTCTTTCCCATGCAGGCCTAAGCAGGCTCAGCTGGAACGGGGAAGGGAATGAGACGTCAGAATTTAGAGTTTTGACTAACATCTTGGCCCAGACCCTGAAATTCCGAATTGGGACTGTTTTCCATTGAAAGTGACCACTGGCCCAGACTGTTTCCTAAGACCCGCAGAAAAGTGTGAGCTTGCCAGGGTTTTTTCAGCCTCAAGCAAGGGAACGCGGACTTGGCTGGCTGAATCTTAAAAGGAAAATAAAGAAGAAAAGCAGGGGTAGCCTTCCAAAAGCTTGGAACTGGGGTTGTTCTGCCTGCTGGCTGCACAGAGCCCAGTGAAAACAGTTCAGCTTCTCGGTGGAGCAGAGAGCAGCCCAGTTCCCCGAGAAGGGGGGAAAAATGCAAATTTGTTTTCAGTATCGCTTACAAGCTTCCTGAGTGGAGCCCTTGGCCTGGCATGGCTTGCATTGACGTCAGCGGAGTTCACCATATCAAGACAGCTGTAGCTCCTTCCTGGCTGAGGCCCCAGGGACAGAAAACACATTGGCTTTGTTTCATGGGAGATTAGAAACATTTGCTGCCTGGGTCATAATTCACAAGCCCTGTTATCACCGGAGCCGGGAATGCTGAGCAGAAAAATAAAAAGTAAAAAGCACCACCCCGCATCAAAACCAAGGGGAGACAGGACAGGTAGCACAGGGCTATCATCCAATTACTTGGGAGGCTGAGGCAAGAAGATCATAAGTTCAAGGCCAGGCTGGACTGTGTGCAGAATGAGCTCTCAACAGCTTAGTCAACTCATGGAGCCAAAACTCATGGACTAAAAACAGAAAGTAAGGAGAGCTGAGTATTGCCTCACATCAGAACTGAGTTAGACTTCAGAATCAAAGAGTTGGGGGTGCAGTGCAGTAGACACCCTGGGGAGGCCTCAGAGACAGAGATCATGGCCAAACCTGGGCATTCTATCCTTACCTGCTCTCCTGAAGGTAATGTGAGAGGTCGTGTTGGGATATGTTCAGGGCTCTAGGAAACCTATCTGAAATGCAAGTTCCCTGTCTCCTGGAATGTATGAGGAGGGCCAGGTATGGGTAGCCTAACCCAGGGGAACCCCAAGCCTCTGGACTCCCAGGAAAGTGTCAGCAAGGAGGGACAGACAGAGAAGATGGTGGCAATACGCTAATGTGGCCTGCCCCTGGGTCATCAGAAAATAGAGCCCCTCCATCTGCTTTGAACTTGGAGTGTGTGTTCGCGCATGTGTGTGTGTGTGTAAGAGTATGTGAGGGAGTGGATATGTAAGTGTGTGTGTTGTGTGGCTCCCTGTGAGTGTACATGTACATGTGTATTAGTGTGCATATGAGTGTATGTATGTATGTGTGACTGTGTGTGGGTGTGTGACTGTGTGTGAGTGTGAGAGTGAGTGAGGGAATGTGTATGTGAGTGTGCATGTGTGTGAATATGTATGTGTGCACACTCATGTAGACACGTGTATGTGTGTGCATGTGTAAGACCATGTGAGGGAGTATATATGTGTGTGTATTTTGTGACTCTGTGTGAGTGTACATGTGCATGTGTATAAGTGTGCATATGAATGTGTGTGACTGTGTGTGAGTGTGCATGTGTGTGAGTGTGTGTATGTGTGTGACTGTGAGAGTGTGTGAGGGAGTGTGTATGTGAGTATGTGTATGTGTGAGTGTGTGTGTATGTATGTGTGTGTGTGAAGGCCAGAGGCTGACATAGGTGTCCTCTATAACTTTCCTACATTGTTATTATAAGAGCCTGGAGCTCATCATTTCAGCTAGACTGGCTGGTCAGTGAGCTTGAGGAGTCTCCTTATCTCCATCCCAAGCCCTGGAGTTACCGCCATACCCGGCTTTTTCCATGGGAGCTAAGGATCCAAACTCAGGTGCTCTAGCTCACTTTACCCACTGCGCACTCTCCCTATCCCTTCAGGGGCTTCCTGAGAGGCCGTGGTAGTCAAAGCCCAGCTAGGAAACAAAACCTAAAACCAAAAAAGAACAAAACACATGTTGATCTTTTAGAGAACCCAGGTTCAGTTTCCATCACTGACAGGGCAGCTCGCAGCTGTCTGTTCCTCTAGTTCTGCCAGACCGGATGCCTTCTTCCGACCTTCAGAGGCTCCAGGCATGTACATGGAGGCAAACCAATCGGATGTGTACAATGAAAATTAACTTTATGATATCTATTTATTTTGGTTTTTAAAGACAAGATCTCTATATAGGGTAGCACTGGCTGCCCTAGAACTCACTGTGTAGACCAGGCTGGAGTGCTGGGATTAAAGATGTATAAAAATGTAGCTTTTAAAATTTTTTAAAAAATGCAAAAACAAAGTAAAACCTCATATACCAAGGCTGTGAATTGTTATTAATTGTTATTAATCCCTACAGTGCCCAATTTATAATTTTAACTTTATCATGGGTTGGGTGCGCATGTAGGGGGAGACATCTAAGGGGGATTGTACCATGCACTTTGAGACATCCACTGGGTCTTGTTCCCCAGAGGGTAAGGGGTGGCTCCCGTATTCTTGCTATGTCAGCTTCACTGATGTTTGTCAGGGACAGTGCTGTTCAGCCCACTTCCCTTTCTGGGGAAAGGGAAGAGAGAGGAGTCTGAGGAAATCCATCAGGTTGTGAGGACTCACACTACAAGCTGTTTCCTCAGAGTAGGGACTTTCCATGGGGAAGACAGACCATGGAGGAAGAGCTGTTTTACTGTGCATGCGTGGCGCATGTAGGTATGTGCATGTGTGCGTGTGTGTGCGTGTGTGTGCGTGTGTGTGTGTGTTGTGTGTATACATGCATGTGTGGGCGGGCATGTGTGTGCGCGTGTGTGTATACATGCATTGTCTATGTGCATGTGTGTGTTTTATATGCACACATATGTTGTGTGTGTGTATACATGCATGTGTGGGCGGGCATGTGTGTGCGCGTGTGTGTATACATGCATTGTCTATGTGCATGTGTGTGTTTTATATGCACACATACGTGAAGGTATATGCGTGCATAGAGGTGAAAGCAGGATGTCATATGTGTGTTCTGATGCTCTCCACAGTCCCATGATACTGGGCATCTCACTGAACCTTGAGCTGTGTTAGTGTCCAGCCAGGCCCAGAGATCCTCTAGTGTCCACCACCAGCAGCTGGGTTAAAAGACTTGCTTGGCTTTGCCCCACTTTTTATATGGGTGCTAAGGATTCGAACCTTGCAAATACTCTATCCACCAAGACCCTCCCCCAGCCCTGCCCCCAGCCCTGCCCCCAGCCCTGCTGTTGTTACTTTTTATCTATTTTTCACTCACAGCTTGGCTTAATTATGGATAAACCATAACTGGGGTTTTTTTGTTTGTTTGTTTTGAAATAGGGTTTCTCTGTATGGCTCTGGCCTGGTCCTAGAACTCATTCTGTAGACCAGGCTGGCCTCAAACTCAGAGCTCCGCCTATCTCTGCCTCCCGAGGACTGAGATTAAAGGCATGAGGTATCACTGCCTGACATGTTTGTTCATTTGGAAAATTTAGTGCCAATAAATGCATACCAAGCGACCAAAGAGAAGTGTGCACCCTGAGCTAAGAAGGGGGCCTGTGAACAGCACACACGGCCCCCTGTGTGTAGACACATGTGCTGAACCCCAGAGACACAGCTATGTTGGTAACCAAGACTGAGGAAACCCTGCCCCCTACCATCAGCAGGCTGCACACCCTTCAAATAGAACAGTAGCTCGATGTTGAGGTTGGCATCTGATTCTCTGCAAATGTTTTTCCCTGAGTCCCTTCCAGGAGCCAGGCCGCCATTTTTAGTGGGATATGCCGGCTACACCCTTGGAGTTTCCAGACTCCACAGGACAGACACCATCCCACCAGACTGAGCAAGGACACACAAGCAGGTCTGCAGGAGGAGCTGTGCACAGAATTCTTCCTGCTGTAGAACTTATTGGTACCAGTGCAGCCTCTACCATCTCCTGATCATCACAGTCCTGAGTCCACACCTTGCTAGATGTGATTCCCCTCCAAAACGACACTATCCATACCTCCGATATCCTGCCCAACCCCATACCTTGGGTTCCTTGTAGCCCAGACCAGTGTCAAAATTGCTAGGTAGGGAAAGATGACCTTGAACTTCTGACCCTCCTGCCTTTACTCTTTAGTGCTGGGATTACAGGCATGTGTCTCCACCCTCCGTTTTGTGTAGTGTGTAGGTGAAAGCCAGGGCTCCACACACGCCAGGCAAACACTCTCCCACTGAGCCAGCCACATCTCAGTTCCACGTCAGTCACTTCTCTCGTATTTTTGTCTGAATCCTGACAGAAGCAACTTTAGGGAGGATTTATTTGGGTTTCCTGGCTCAAGGGGATGTAGTCCATCATAGGAGGGGAGGTATGAAAGCGAGACTGCCGTCCATGATGGCAGGAGCTCCCCGAAAGCTCGCCATATCTCCAATAATCAGGAAGCATTGGAGAGGCTGGTGCCAGAAGCCGGGCCAGGTAATAAACAGAATCCTCAAAGAGCATCTGTCTGCCTCCTACTTCCTCCAGCTAAACACCGTCTCCAAAGTTTTCTTAACCTCACAGCGCTATGAGGTAGAAAGTTAAATGTGACATATGGCAAAGTGACCAACCTAGGCCATTACAGAAAGGAAGTAATACATTGGGATGTGTGTATAAGGTGTGTGTGTGTGTGTAAGTATGTGACAGAGTCCCACCCAATAGCCCAGCATAGCCAATACATACTCAATATGTAGCCCAACTGGCCTTGAACTCATAGCCTCCTGCCTCAGTGTCTCAGGCTATTATGATTCCATGAGGTGGGGGGCATGAACCGCCCCCCCCCAGCCTTTTTGTTCTTTAGGGAGGATGGAAAGTGTGTGTGTGTGTGTGTGTGTGTGTTCATGTTTGTGTGAGGGTACCAGTGTGGAAGCCAGAAACGGGATCAGATGCCTTCTTTGGCGAGTCATTCTCCATCTTCTGTTTTGAGACAGCATCTGGCTCTGACCCTGGAGTTCACTGACTGAGCTAGGCTGGCTGTCCAGCAAGCCCCAGGGATCCTCCTGTCTCTTCCTCCCAGCACTGGTATTACAAGCATGCACCTCGATGCAGCACTGGTCTTACAGACATGCACCAACATGCCATCTCTTTGCATGGTCTCTGGGGGATCTAAATCTGTGTTCTCATGCATTCTCGGCAAGTACTTTACCTTCTAGACCATCTACCGAGCGCCATAACCTTCCCATTCTTCCTGAATCCAAGTCACAGTAGGGCCAGTTGAGGAGGTGGTAGTCTCGAGGTGAAGTAACTATAATTCTGAGGTGGCTTTTTTTTTTTTTTAATTCTTTTTTTCGGAGCTGGGGACCGAACCCAGGGCCTTGCGCTTCCTAGGCAAGCACTCTACCACTGAGCCAAATCCCCAACCCCTCTGAGGTGGCTTTTAATTATAGTTGTGTACATGGTAGTGATATTTTAAAGTTCCTTTTGAAAATTAGAAATAAACGATATTTAAATAAGAGGGAAACTTTTAAGACCCTAGGGATAAGAAAACAATGATCACTCTTGTGGTATTCTTTCCTTTCTTTGGGGATCCTAAAATGAAGTGCCACTCAATCCACAGTACCGTAAAGTCCCAGGAGACACCTCAGAGGCTATAAGCCCATATATACAGTTGCAGCCCTCAAGGTACCCAGAAGTCTGGAAACAGATGGGCAGTGTGCTCAGGGTTGAACACACGCACACAAGGGGTAGAAAAAGACAATAAGGTTAATGTTGAAGGACTAAGAAGGAAACAGCAGTTACCAAGATACAGACTCATAAAGTTGTATAGCTTGCCAACATGGCATCCAAGTTGCTGGGCTCAGGTAGACCCTGGGAAGGTGGAGCTGGACACACGGATTTGGTCCATGATCAGTGTGTGTGTGTGTGTGTGTGTGTGTGTGTGTGTGTGTGTGTGTGTGTGTGTGAATTTATCCTGTAGGCATTTGGTCAAGTGATGATGTATTTTCTCACTAAATAGCTTAAGTTCCACTCCAAACACTTAGGGCAGTGATCCTGGGCAAGCACTGCCACCCTCTGTCCTTAAAGTGCCAGCTCCCCCTTTTCAGTGAGGATAATGAGGGCTACTCTGGGGACCACTAAAGAGCCTAGGGTAGACAACTTTTTTCTTTTTTTTTAAAGGTGTGTGTGTATGTGTGTGTGTGTGTGTGTGTTCATGTGTATGGGTTATTTGCCTGCACACACACACCCACAAACACACACACATACACACACACACACACACACACACACACACACACACACACAGAATGTGTATGTCTGATGCCCTTGGAAGCCAGAAGAGAGCATTTAGTCCCGTAGAACTTGAGTTAAAGACAGTTGTGAGCTGCCATGTGGGTGCTCAGCTTCAAACTCAGGTCCTCTGGGGGAGCAACAACTGCTCTTCATTGGTGAGCCATTTCTACAGTCCCCGGAAAACATTTTCTGAAAAGATAGTGAAGATTTTAGATTTGACAGGCTATACTGTTTCTATGGTACCTACTCGACTCTCGTTATAACACAAAAGCAGTCATTGACAACACACACACAAGCTCTAGGAAAACTTTATATATAAAGACGGGCTTCGAGTGCGGGGTGGGGTGGTAATAAAAAAAAAAAAGACAGGCCTCAGGACAGTTATGGCAGGCGGGTAAGAGTGTAACTATCTCTGCTTCAGATAAAAAGAAATCTACCTTCCCTCGTTCCTGCTTTCAGCACCTTCTTCTGTGTGCAGACGGATTCCTCCTTTCACTCCAAGGTTCTCTGAAAGCTTTCTGGTACTATCAGGGCTTCCCTTCTTCTGAGCTCCAGAGACCAAGAAGAATACGGAGAATTTGCTCAGCTGAGTGAAAACTACCTCGCTCGAGAGCCAAGTATTTTAGTACTCAATCAGCCAGTCAGAGAGATGACTCTGTAAGCACATGGCGATGCTACCCCCAGAGCACATGGGGGATGGCTCCTCACCAAGAGCATGTGGGTGGGTGAGAAACCCCCTCTTCCCTGCTGCCTGGGTCCCAGCCTCAGCTGTGTGTAATCCTTGAGAGTCACATTTTCCATTTGTCAATCTGAGCAGTGAGGAAACTCTGCTAAGTGGCAGCATCTGTGTGTGCACCAGCAAGCATCTGTGTGTGCACCAGCAAGTATCTGAGCCAGGAATTCCAAGAGATATCTGGAAGAGAGCTGAGAATGTGAGGACCAGCCTCAGGGTCAGCCTGGCTGTAGAGGAGGGGTAACTGACATGGCAATAGGAAGTAGATAGGATGGGACAGGAAGGGAAGCCCTAAAACAGAAATGGAGGGGACAGTTGTGTGAAGACTTTTGGTACTTTTGCTATTGTTACAAGAAGAGGATGATCTGGCATGTGGTGAGATCAGAGTCAACACGGGCTGGACCTGGAGCTCTGAGTCAGTGGGCTTGGCTGTGGCCCCTGGGTGATTCCACCGGACAAAGGTGCAGTGCATGTGCCTGGGAATTCTGACGTGACTGATAGAACTGTTACCATGAAGTCTCAAGGGCTTAGCTGGTTGTTCTTGAGAATGCCATGGACAGAGAGAGATGGCTCAGTGGCTAAGAGGGCTTGCTGCTTTTCCAAGGACAGAAGTTTGGTTACTAGACACTGGGAGGCTTGCAGCCACCTGTTAAACCAGCTCCAGGAGTTCTAAAGTCTTCTTCTGGGCTCCATGGGCATTCACACACATGACATGCATGTGCACACACGTGGCACATATGGCACACATACACACACAAATGCACACTCATACATATGGTGCACACATACACACATACAGATAGACACACAGGGCATATATTCACAAACACAGAAACACACACATACATGACATACACACACATGGCATACATTCACATTCACACATGTGGAATACACATACATTCGCACACATGGCATATACACATGGCACATACACAGCATATACACATTCACACACATAGTACACACACACACACACACACACACACACACACACACACACACACACAAAAATCTTTAAAAAAAATGGTAGGAACTAATCCAGACACATGTTGCCTGTAATCACAATTCACAATGTTTGACTGGACCAAGAGGATCTCCGGTTGAAGGCCAGCCTACCTACCTGGTAAGAGTGTATAAGGTCATTATTTCGATGTGGCAAGAGGCAACCCTGGGAAGATAATACCACTCTTGGAAGAGGCGACTTAAGAAAAGATTTTATTTTGTCTCACAATTTCAGGGCACACAGTCTCTGATGGTCAGGAAGCATGTGGCTGGGGCAGTTCCATCCGTGGCAGCAGCAGCTTATGGCATGGCCTGTTCAAGTCTTAGAGGATCGAGAAGCAGACAGACCCGCCTGGAACCAGAGGTAGACATCACCTTGGAGGCCTGCCTCCAGTGACACACTTGTACTAGCTAAACCACAATGCCTAAGGTTCCACAATAACTCAGGTTATCACTGAGGAAGAAGACCTAACACAGGAGCTTCACACCACACACACCACATTCACACCATGGGGGTGGGGGGAGGCACCACATTCACACCATAATACACAAAATGAGGCCAAAACTAGAAGTTATAGAGTTATGCGTGAAGGCTCCTGATTTGTTTTGACTAGATAAAACCTTCTCTCTTTTTTTTTTTTGAGATTATGATATAATTACATCTCTCCATTTTTCCCTCTCTTCCCTCCAAACCGTCCCACGTGCCCTCCCCCACTCTCCTTTGAGTTCATGCTCCCCCCTTTTTTATTAACCCTCATTGCATGCTGCTATGTGTATTACGTGTATATACGTGCATATTTCCATACATAACCTGTCCAGTCTTTATGATGATCCCCGCATGCATGTTTTCAGGGCTGGCTGTTTGACAGTGGACAACCAATTTGTGTCCTCTTCCCTGGGAAGACCCTTCCACTCCCAGCTCTCCTCAGTTGACTCTCATTCTTTGTGTAGGGTTCAGACCCCAAGAGCTTTCCCCCCGCCAGTCTGTCCCATTCACTAGTGTCCCCCTCATTCAGCTCATGTCTATGCAGTCATGTTGGTGAGACTATGTGTGTTAGATGCTGACATTACTAGGAGACACAGTCCCACTGCAAACTCACTGATCTTCTGGTTCTTACAGACTTTCTGCCCCATCTTCTGCAATGTTCCCCTGAGCCTTAGGTGCAGGAGTTGTTTTGTAGATGTATCCGCTGGGACTGGTTGGGTCCTCTGCTCTGCTTTTCGGTTGGTTGTAGACCTTGTAATTAAAATTGTGCCAGTCCAAAAACAAAAAACAAAACCACACGGCTGGCCAGATTCTATCTAGTGTTGACGGAGTGGATAATTTCAGGGTTTCTGAGCTGCTGGGCAAAGCCCACTCTGGGGTCCTGCTCTGCTGATAAAGCTTCCTACTGGATTTGGTCTATTTCAGCTTCGCCTGCAAACATGGCTTCCAGTTAAATAGAATGCTCAGCCAAGACTCGAATTTCGGCCAATAAATACTTTCTCACTATAAATGTATTAAATAATTTTATTTACTAAGTAAACGTATCCCAATGATCGTACAAGGCATAATTTTACCCTTATCCTCCAAAGATTGCTTAGTTCTGTGCGAATAGTTTAAGTAAATTCAAATTTACCTAAGCACCTTGCATTTTTGGTATTTTTACTGTTACTGGGGAGGGCACATGCCGTAGCACACATGTGGAGACAGGGGGACAACTCTGCAATGTTGAGTCTCTCTCCCTTCACCATTATGTGGGTTCCAGAGATCAAACTCAAGTCACCAGACTTGCACAGCAAGCACATTCCTCACCGAAGAAATCCAACTGTGAGCTATCTCACCGATTCCTCTTGCTTTTTACTGATTGAATCTGGTGTTTCCCTATAGCCCCCACAACCAGGCTCTAACTTGCCACTGACTCCTCTCAAGGGGTCAGCAAGGCGGACTTACTCCATGATACGGATGCCAAAGGAATAAAGCCCACACCTCCAAACACCTACCAGGCATGTTCAACCTTTCGATGTTACAACATGATATTGTCGTCTAGAAAGTTAAACCCAAGAACCATCCAAGCAGTCTGGGGAGATATCGCAGGTTAAAGGTCTTCCCATGCAAGGGTGAATTAAGACTTGAACTCAGGTTCCCCATAGCCCACACAAAAGCCAGGTGCCACAGTGTGCGTCTAGTAGTTCCAGCCTACAGCAAGGTGGGAACTGGAAACTGGGGACTTTCCAGAGGTTCACGAGCTAGCTAGCCTAGATAAGCAGCAGCAAACAAGAAACTCTGTCTCAAACAACGTGAACAGCAAGGACTAACATCCTAGGTTTCCCTCCAGTCTCCACACATGTGCACTAGCTTGTACATGCACATACACATAAACATCACATCATATCATCATATCATATCGCCATATTATATCATATCATAGCGTCATATCACATCACCTCAACCTACCTGAATGCATTCCTGTAACTCTCAACACCATCCTTGATGTCTAAGGGAGCCATTTTGCAGCCACCTCAGCCCCTTCTGGGTTGTAGGTGCTTTGTCCCTCTGAGCTCCATTTCTTCATCTCCTGAATGGACATGGGCTTGACCCAACTGCCCCCAAGGCAGCTGAGTCACTGTATATCATTGATAATCCAAGAGGGAGCAGACATCTTCCATGGGTTGTGGAGGAAGCCTACTATTCAGGGCCTTCCATTTGGAAACAGTGGGGACAGCAGGCTTAACCACTAGACCTGTCTGTTCCTGTAGAAAGTACAGACAGGTACTAAGGGCAGTCTGTGGCTCCTGATGCCATCAGCATGATCTCCTCTCCCAAGGTATTCTCATACATGCAGAGGCCAAGAGGTCAGCCTCAAGAGTCTCTCTCCACCTAATGTTTTGAGATCAATGTCTCTTGATAGCTCAAAGCACATCAATTCAGCCTGATGGGCAGCCAGGGAAACCCAGATACCCTCTTGTCTTCATTTCCAGCCCTGGGATGATAAGTACCCCACACCATCGTACCCAACTTTGTACACAAGTGCTGAGGATCCGGTCTGTGGGTCTTAGGCGTGCCTAGCTGACCTTTTTCCAACTGAGCCACCTCCCAGCTCCTTCTAAGTCTTTGAAGCAAGAGGACATGTCATTCCATGGCTTCAGCTGAGGGAAGGACACTGTTGTACCCTGCCAGGAAGGCCACTGTGGATCAACCAGCGAATAGAAAAGAAATGGCAGATCACTAGGCTAGATGGATCCTAGGGGAAGGAGTGGACAAGACTCACTAAGTAGGTCTGATAATGAAGCCATGGGCTTTCAGTTAGCTCTCTGCCCAAACAGGCTATCATTATAGCCATCTGGGTAGGAGGAAAGCCATTCTGAAGAGCCATGTGTACCCCTCCTATTGGCTATTAGACCCTTTACAAAGTCTCCTCAAGAGGTCGAAAGTTTCCTAGGAATCTCGTGCCTGGTAGAAGGAAAGGGCTGGAACCCAGGTCCAGTCAGAGGGGGAACTTATGTTCCCAGAAGAGATTTCATCCAGTCGTCCTAAGACCATCTCACAGGACAGGTTGGTCTGTGATGGGTCTGTGACAGGCAGAACCACATCTTGACCAGACCTGCTCACCTGTGAATAACTCTCTTGCCTTCTTCGTAAATCTGAACCTCATCTGGACCCTGAGGATGAACTTGGGCTCCCTGGATCTCTTTGCTCCTCTTCTCAAAGAGACCTCACTGGATAAAGCTCCTTTCTCTGCTTTTCACTGTGATTCTCTCTCTCTCTAAATTGGTGTAGTGATTTGGGAGACTGCCAGGACCCAGGCCTCAACCTTAACAACGCCCGCAACAGTATCTCAGGCCCTCTGACCACCTGTACCTGCGGAGCTGCAGTTCTCCACCCGATGACTGAGTTTATGACTTGATTTCTGTGGTATTAGTTGGAACTGAACACGCTCTGAAAAGTGTGCCAATTACGTCAGAGAGCGGGGAAACGCTAACCTCCCTCCACGTGGCCAGCATTGTCCTCCTGAAATTGCAAACTCCTACAAGGCACCTGGGGTTAATCACTGCTGCAGAGGAAGTCACATTGCTCTGCATCAGCCGTGACTACCTGTCTATCTTTCTTGTGCAGGAACGGTCTGGTGACACCTGGCCCCACTGCTTCCACATGAAGGACTCTGAGTTACAGGCTGCCTCCCTGCCCCTACTAATGATGCCTGCTCCTCTGGGTAATCCATTACCCACAGTGACTCAGCGGCCTTGAGGGACCTGGGACGATCTGATTACCCTGCTCACCTGTACTGTCAGAGCCTCTCACCTTCCCCTCATCGAAAACGCAGCAGCAGCAGCAATGGCTGCAGCATGGAGCCCCACGTGAGGCCTGGCATTCAGGTCTGAAGAACCCTCCAACCACTATTAAAGCCATACTTTCTCAGTGCAAAAGCAAAAAAACACAAAACCCACACACGACACCGCAGCCAAGGGCTCCGAGAGCGTCTTTTGGAACAGAGTGTATAGTCACGTCATCTTCCTCTGGGTAAGATGGAAAGATTTCTGGACGGGAGGAGATAGGGCGTGAGGAGATGGCGTAGCACATCAAGACACTTGCTGCCAAGGGCTGGCAACTTGAGGCCCGTCCTCAGCACCCACCTTGTGGAAGGAGGGAACCGCCTCCCAGAGTTGTCCTCTGATGACCAGTAACCCCCTCCACAAGCGGCCTGGCCGGTGGCCAACAGCATCCTTTGATGAGAACCGCAGGCACCTCCCTTGCCAGGCAAGGCACAGACGTCTCAGAACAAGGACAAGAGCCTGTTTTATAACTTCGAGGGGTTCTATAACCAGGAAGTGCAAAGGAGCACAGCACACCTGAGGGGGCCTTCCAGCACCCCACCTCCTGTGGAGCTGACAAGCCTGCTCAGTGTCTGAGTTCTAATTTAGAAAGAGTGACGTGGGCTGGAGAGATGGCTCAGTGGTTGAGAGCACTGACTACTCTTCCTGAGGTCCTGAGTTCAAGTCCCAGCAACCACATGGTGGCTCACAACCATCTGTAATGAGATCTGATGCCCTCTTCTGGTGTGTCTGAAGACAGCTACAGTGTACTCATATATAATAAATTAATTGATTTAAAAAAAGTGACGTTTTCTTTCTTGTCTTTCCTAAGCTGGCCATCAATCTCTCCAAATCTCTTCTTCCCTCCCTCCCTCCCTCCCTCTCTCCCTCCCTCCCTCCCTCTCTCCCCATTGGATGCTGCATTTTCAGCTGCTTGAAGTTTTCCATTGCTTAACTTGCCCACTTTCCTGACCTCGAACTCAAAAAAAAACCCACAATTTTCTCTTCTTGAGGTGGCCGCCTGCCCTGCTGGCTTTCTGTCTACAGTGCTAATAAAATTGTTTTCAGGTTTCCTTTTGAATCCATTTTCAATCTCTTTCATCTGTGAGACAAGAGAAGGAGCCTGAGTTCCCAATCTGGTTGCCTTCTGGAAGCCGGGTCATCTGCGAAGGAAGACTTGGGGCTGTGAAAAGTGCACAAAAACAGCAGAGACGGACAGGTGAGGCTGCAAGACCTGAGGCCAGGGCCTCTGTTCCCAGGTTGCCCAGGGTTTGAGGGTTCCCTAGATGTTTGTCCACCTGTTTGAGTAACAGAGCCCTGGCTCGTTCTCATAAAGAACAGGGCTGTAATCCATTGATATGCAAATGGTGTTTACCCAGGTGGGGCACCTTGTGTGACTGGCTCTGGTAGAGTCACTTTATGCTAATGTTCTGCCTCTACTCTGGGCTCTAAAGGGACCCTGTGGGCCTAACCACAGTACAGTGCACATGCATAGAATTAGTTGGAAGAAAGGGAGGAAAGAGATGTTGGGGAAGGAGGAAGGGAGACAGAGAGAGAATGAAGTAGCTCTGGGTGCAATGTCTGTCTTGCTCTCGTAATAGAATAAACACACACGCCAGAGTAAAAAGAAAAAGTCCTGGGCTTGCTACAACTGGCACACCCACACACCTTCCTCTGAGGTATGGGCTCTCACCCTTCCTAACGCTGAGACCTTTTAGTGCAGTCCCTCACGTTGTGGTGACCCCCAACTGTGAAATTATTTTCATTGCTACTTCATACCTGTAATTCTGCTACTGTAAAGTAAATGTCTGATACCTTATATGTGACCCCTGCTAAAGGGTCGTTTGACACCCCTGAGGGAGTCACAGACCTACTGCTCTAAGGACTGGAGATGTGGTTGAGTAACTTGCAAACTGACCAGTATTAGATTCCCAGCAATCACATCAGGAGGCTCACAAGGCGCCATCATTTCTCCAAGGCACCTGCACTCACATGTACACACACACACACACACACACACACACACACAGAGAGAGAGAGAGAGAGAGAGAGAGAGAGAGAGTTTAATAAAAATAACTTTTAAAAATAAACCTTTCACTGAGTCCTTTTAATGCAAACTATTGTGACATTTGCATTACTATGGGCAGAGCACACTTTTACTTTTTATTCGTTTTCTGCTTTTGATTCTTCGGTACTGGAGATTAAACACAGGGTCTTGCATATGACAAGCAAGCACTCTACTACTGAGCTCTATTCTCCTAATTTTTCTAAAATTCCAATTTCAACACAGGGTCTCACGGAGTCAGCCAGACGGAACACAAAATTTACAAATCTGTACGAGTTGCCGAGATTACAGGCATATGCACCAGTCCTGGCTCTTAGCCTTGCATCTAGGCAGAGCCTGTCTGAGAGAAGCCCCCTTGGTACTTCATACTTGTAAACTAAGTGTTTCCTATCAATTGATGGCCCGCAGGAGGAAGACTCACTTCCTCTTGGAAATAGACTGAGCAGCTCTGGGTGCTCACGTTGCTTAGAAAGCTGTCAGTACCATGATGGTCCAGCCTACTTAGTTCTCAGCACTGCCCTGAGCTTGCTTCTTAATAGAACTCTATTTGCTTTATGCCTCCTGAACTTAGCAGAGTACCTGCTTTGGAAGGGGTTTGGTGACAGTTGAGGTTGAGGGAGATAGATAGGCAAAAGAGTAAAGTCCACCCTGAATAAAGAAAGGCTTGGAGCAAAGGTTACGCCAGCAGCTGAAGCACCTAGGAGCAGGCACTCACAGGAGGGAGGCCAGCCTTTGAACCACCTGAACATGCAAAATACACACACGTATCTGCAAAGGAATTTGGCACCAAGCATGTGTCATATCGAATGACCTGTTTATAGGGATTGTTCTGGAAAAAATGAGACTCAGGTGTCAGCGATGACTAACGTCGTCAGCTAAAGAGAGGAGAAGTTGCTCAATCTGGCTTTGGGACAAAGTCAGAGCAGCACCCAGGACAAGTTCCGTGGAGACTGGCAGCTGTGTGGGATCAGGTCCTTTTTTTGCCGAGTGCCTAGTGTTACACTAATTCCATTCACTGTGCAGCAAGTGACTACAAGAACTCAGGGAGCTGACATGCCACTGGCTGTGCTGTGACTAACAGCTTCCAAGGGGATCCTGATACTCTACATCCCGAAGCCTCTCCCACAATCACCCAGCAGCTGCCAACTAGTGTGCTGGGCCAAACTAGAAATCACTCCAAAGCCCCACAGAATGTCCTACCTGAGACATCACTGAAACAACGGTCCAGTAGGAAGGAGCACAGATCAACCGCCTTTGACCACGACCAATGGACACAGCATTCTAGACAGTGCAAGTGTTTGTGTTCATGAATGCAGGTGCATGTGTGTGTGTGTATACACCTATGTGTATGCCCACAGAGGCCAGTGATCAGCCTTGGAGGATCAAGCGCTGATCCTCACCCTTCTGTGGCAAGCATTTATGCAGTGATTGGATTACCTCGTCAGACCTTGGTTTGCTTTTATAAGCAGTGTGTGTATGTACGCAGGGCCCTACCGTATGCACATATACATAGCACATGGCTGCATGTGGCTGAAAGCAAGCCTACCGGTGAGGTTGGGGAGAGCCCTGGGGTCCCAACAGTCAGCTGGGTGATTACACGGGCTCAGCAGATCACTATTCCCTCGGCAAAATGAAACTCAAGGGATCTGCATGAGTATATGGCGTGGCCAATTATCAGGGTCTTCCAAACACAAATAGGGAAATATAAGAGCTCCGGGATCCCATCTGGTGCTTCTCTTTGGCTGTTATATCAGTTGTAAGAAGACCCTGAAGACCAAGTTCCTTTGGATTTACCTGAGATATTTCCAAGGCTAATTTCAACGCACTTACCGTGCATCCGCCGTGCGAGGTGGAGTGCACCACAAACTTTTCTATGCTAAAGTAGGTCTTGCCTTCAGATGTTTGCTGTGCACAAGAGGATCGCACACAGTAGCCTCTGGCCCCATGAGTGTTCTTCTGTGCCAACGCTCACACTCAACTGTAGCATGAAGATACCTCATGGGAAAGCACCAGAAGTAAACAACGCCTAAGGAACACGAGAGGATGCCTTCCCTCCCCACGACACCACACTTAGGCCATGAATTAGCCCCTTGTTCAGACATCCATACTGGATATGCTACCCACCCATCCTTTAGCACCCAATTCTGCAACCACACAGACGGTCTTGATGATGCAATGCTTAAATATTCACGTAAAACTTAGACTCTGTCATAGACATGTACGCACGAGGCGTGTGTGGTATAGGCAATGTTCAGTTCTATCAAAATCCATGAAAACATAGCAGGCAAATAGTGGCTCTGTCTTTCTGCCCCATTACAAACGCCACCAGACGCAGGAGCTAGCACAACTTCTTGACAGAGGAGCAGCTCCCACCACATGCAGCCAAGCGAAAATCCTTGTAGAGACAGACGTCTGAGGTCACTTTGAGGACTTTGATATGATTAGAAATTTCAAGCCTAGAAGATCAAAAGGCAAAAAGACATGAACACATCCAGGATTTTAAAGACTCGGGAATTGGCTGGGCAGTAGTGGTGCACGCCTCTAATCCCAGCACCCAGGAGGCAAAGGCAAATGGGTCTCCGTGTCTGAGGCCAGCCTGGTCTACAGAGTGAGTCCCAGGACAGCCAGAGCTACACAGAGAAACCTTGTCTCAAAAACAAACAAACAAACACCAACCTTAGGGATCAAAGCACTCATCTGACCAACTGGAGAGTTGTTACGGAAGTGTCACCTGGCAGGTTAAATCCAAGGTGATGGATGTGACTTTAGCCCATCATTCTGTGGGAACAGGATTCTCACAGAGACATGAGGTAGGGCTGGACAGATGCCTTAGCTGTCAAGGGCACTTGCTGCTGCCGTTACAAAGGACCCAAGTTCCCTGCCATTCACAACTCCCTGCCACTCCAGTCCCCAGGGGTATAGTACCCTCTCCTGGCCACTGTGGGTAATGCACACACAGTGCACATACATCTAGACAAATGTCACACATAAAAATTAAAAACAAATTCTTAAAGAAGAAGACACAAGCTGTGTCTGTCAAACACCCACTCGCCAAGTAAAGCACACACTCCTCTAAACAGAGAAGCTGTACTTGGGTCCACCCCACCCTGGGCTTGGGCTTGAGACAAATTACAACGCAAAGAAACAGAGTTTTGTGAGGCATACGTGATGTGACCCACGGGACAACAAGGCTTGGCCCGGACGTTTGTGGAGAAGAACCAATCTACACACACGTGACACTTGTGCAAGAGGCAGAGCTAGAGATGGGGAGGGGCCAGCAGAAGCCCCAAGATTGCACATGAAAGGTGCCAGCCTACAGAGGAGTTCTGGAAATCCTTCCTTACCTGGACTTCCAACAAACGGAGCACACGGGAGGAGAGCCTGCTGCTTGCAAACTTGGGAGAATCAGGTGTTAAGTAAACTGCCTTAAAAGGGTCAGCGGTTATATGGCCTGCATGTTCTGGGTTCTTCCCTCAGCTCACCATCTCATGCCCATTCCTCCCTCCCTTGCTCCCTTCCTCCCTTCCTCCCTTCCTCCCTTCCCCCTTCCTCCTTCCCTTCCTCCCTTCCCTCTTCCTCCTTCCCTTCCTCCCTTCCTTCTTCCCTTCCTTCCTTCTTCCCTTTTTTCCTTCCTTCCTACTTATTTATTTTAGTTTTCTTGAGTCAAGGTTTTTCTGTGTAACCTCAGCTAGCCTAGAACTCATTATGTAGAGCAGACTGGTCTTGAACTCACTGCCTGTTTCTACCTTTCTTCTTTAAAAAAAACAAAACAAAACAAAACAAAACCAAAAAAAACAAACAAACAAACAAAAAACCCTTAAGATTTATTTATCTTGTGTGCACGCACATGCATGCAGTGCCCAAAGAGGCCAGAAAGGGGCATCAGTTAGCCTAGAAATAGAGTTGCAGATGATTGCAAGCTGTTGTGTGAGTGCTGGGACTCAAACGCTGGTCCTCTGAAGAGCAGCCAGTGCTGTTAACCACTGAGCCCTCCTCTCTCCCGCCCCATTTTTCTTTCTTCCGTAAGCTTTCTCTATTTCTGTCTCTAATCCTGTGTCCCTGGTGCAGTCCTTTGCTCTTGGACACACGGGCCTGGAACTGGTTCCCTCTGAGCTCAGGTCCGTGGCTCAGCCCTCATAAGCATGTTTCCCTCCATGCTCTGGGCCTCCCTGCTGCTCCTCTGATCTCCATGATTAATGCAGAAAGCCTGACTTCTTTATCTCCCCTCCTCAGTGCTGGCCAAGCTGGGGTTTTCAAGTTTGCTTCTCCTCTATTTTTTTTTTCCTCTCTCAAACTTTAATACGTTTGTTCTGAGTGCATCTTCAAATCCTTTTTCAAAAATATATTTCCAGTTTTACTTTATGTGTGTACGTTCATGAGGGCAACTTTCTGGGAATTGGTTCTCTCCTTTTACCACTTGGGTCCGGGAGGGTGGGGGTTGGATTCAGGTCACCAGGCTTTGAAACGAGTGCCTTTGCCCACTGGGTCACCTTGCCAGCCTCATAGTGTCTTCTAGGAACTCCAAAGAGGGAACCCAGGGGCCTGCATGTCACTCGCTGCCACTGATAAACTGGTCACTGAGAGCCAAGGCTAGCCCTTCAGTGAATCACACAAGCCTTTGGGTGTCAATTAAAATGTGTAATTCCAGAGACCACGCTTCTGTGGAGAGCTTCAGCGGAGGCAGCCTCAGAGTCTGCCTGTAGGGGTCTCAGGAATCACAGTCTCTTAGCAGAATAGCCCGAGGCTGTGGAAAGGGAAGGAAGAAGAAAGTCTGGGGAACATGACCCTGACACCCTTGGAGGATGAAGTTGTGGGGACCAGACGCCAAAAAGGCAGGAGGCGGCGTGGGAGCCAAAGCCGGGAGTTCAGCGTCCAGCCTCCAGGTCCTGATTCCATTCCACAGCAGAAGACGATCCCTGCACATTAAAGTCAAGAGAACCCTGGACAAAAGGAAGCTGTCCCGTGCAGAAAGCTCACTTGCCCCAACAAGCCGCTCACTGGAGCATCTGACAGGGAAGGGCCAGGAGCCCAGGCTGACTTACCACAGTCTCCGGGCTGTGGCAGGGCCCGACCTCCCGGCTCTGAGTCAGGGAGCGAGCGTGCTCCACCTCTACCAAAACAAGCCGCCGCTCTCCTCTCATTCCCACGCTCCTGGGTCGGGAAGCAGGTGTGGTGCGGCGCGGGCAGGTTGACATCAGCGCAAAACACATTCCTGGCTCCTCCGTTTCTATGACTCGTGCAATTTCTGAGGCTGAGTTACTCCTGACCTCTTTGGCCCGCCCTATTTATTCACCCACCAATCCCACTCCTTTACCAGACAACACCGTAGCCCTCAGGAGGCACCTCCTGCTCAACCCCAGAAGGAGTCCGTAGGACACCAGGAAGTCCACCCTATAGGAGCCTCAGGAGCTTCCGCTGCAAAAAGGCCCTTACGGCATCCACTCACGCGTGGTCTGGGCCTCCCGGTCCCATCTCTACCCCGGCTGTCTCCCGACACCTCCGCGTAGATCCATTCAGCCAAAGGATAGATAGATAAAGGTGTTCTCTGTCCCCGGGATGTGAACCTATGACCTAAATCAAGCAAGATTTTTGTCCCTCGTGGAACTTGCCTCTCAGAGAGAAGAAACATTAGAAGCAAGCAATGGAATCAACACTTCCGGTCACGTTAGCGTACCGTGGAGGATGCACGGCGAGAATGGGGTCAGGAGAAGGCCAGGGTTGTTGGTGTTGGTGGCAAGTGCTGTCCTAGCTCACTGAACACAGTACATACTTGCCCTCTAGCCCAAGCATGGGCAACAGGAGTGGCCCATGAGGGCTCTTCCTCTGAGCCCTAGCACGCGGATGCACGGCTCCTATGTGTGGTGACAGGAGCATAAGACAACTTGTTCACATCTTAGGAAACCGGGGAGTAAAGAACTGGATGGAAGGCATGGCCGGCCTGCAACTTTCAGTCCAGTCTCTTCAGTCCAACCAGCCTACATCTGCTGATCCCTGTGTCCCAAGGGTCCCAAAAACCCAGCACTGCCAGTTAGAGACCAAGTGTGTAAATTCATGAACCGTCGGACAGTTCACATCCAAACCACAACAGCAAACCGGCCAGGCTAGGAAGAGAGGCCAAGCCTGAGGCCTTTCCAGAAGCTTGGTGTTAACCTGTTCTCCTCAGATGACCTTCACAGTGTCTAGGAGCGCTCAGCCAGTGATGGTCTCCACACAGTTTTAACAACACCCCACCCCTGCGGACTGGGTCTCTTCTCTGAGGAAGGCCTGATGACGTCAGGCCTCTGAGCTCTGACTCCTGACCCGGCCACCTTGTACATTCTTCTTCCTAGAAGTGTCCCTGCTCCTTGCCGCATGGGACAAGCGCCAGACCACACTGAGTGTTGGACTCAGAAGTAGGCACCTCCCTTCCCTCTTGAGTGTCACTCTTCCCCCGTGCTTCCTGGGATGACAAGTGACCTTCATTCCCATTGGTGAAGTAATGGCTTTCGGTCTCAACCCTCTTCTCACCCATTAGTCACGTCCAAACATCGCTCTGTGAGCACAGGACTGGTTCCCAGGAGCTCAGAGAGTTGCAGCAAACTCCAGCTTACCAAACTCCTGCCCAGGTGCCTGGAACCGCTCTGGCCCACTGCCACCAATGGCCTGACAGCTGAGGCCTGGGAAAGCCTGCAGGCAGAAGCCGAGAGCTGTCCCCATATTGTGTGACTCTGCACTTACCCTCTGTTCACTCCTGCACCGAGTGGAGTCATTGCCAATAATAGCAGGAGCAGGAGGTACTAGGAGACTGTCTGTCTGTCTGTCTCCTCTCTGTCTTTCCCCCCTCTCTGATACTGGGAATGGAACCCAGAGCCCTGCACATGGCTGGCAAGCACGAGATCCCGCTGTGCAGCATCCCAAGCCTTATGAGGTGCAGAGTGAAGCAAATGGAATATGGTCACGGAAACCATCGGCATACACGGAAATGGTTCTGCTCTGCGGAAAAACTGGTCACAACACGGTAACCTCTGAGCCTTTATCCCCAACAGCCACCTGCTAAGAGCATTTTCAGTCTGTCAGCAAGCAAACCTCGGCGTCAAATCCGTACAGCCTTCCACTGAGTCGCTGGGAAATCACTACGCGTGTGTGCACACCTCACACGAGTTCATCTCCTGTCCCCCACATCGTGGCCTGGAGGAGCAGAGCTGGAGTGCACACTGTGGAGGAGCCCTGAGGTGGCCCCCCGGGGAGATGGTGCAGGTTAGCCCTGAGGTGGGCCATGTGGACTTTTCTGATGCAGTTCTTCTTTAGACAGTCTCCCTTGTAGCCCAGGCTGGCCTCAAATTTGTGAGCCTCCTGCCTCAGCCTCTCAATTGCTACGATTACAGTTGTGCTATGCATCACCCTGCTGCTTCTGAATACAGGGTACCACCTGGGTGGTCAAAAAGAGCCTCTTGGGTCAGTGGCTGTTTACATTCTTCTTGATGACTCTTTTCAGAAGAAATCGCCACAGGTTGTGTGTGTGTGGTAGGGTGCACATGCCTCTGTGTGTGTGTGTGTGTGTGTGTGTGTGTGCATGCTATGCACATGCATGTGTGTGTGCATGCTGTGCACATGCATGTGTGTGTGCATGCTGTGCACATGCATGTGTGTGTGCATGCTGTGCACATGCCTGTGTGTGTATGTGTGTGTGCATGCTGTGCACATGCATGTGTGTGTATGTGTGTGTGTGTGCATGCTGTGCACATGCATGTGTGTGTACATGTGTGCATATGAAAGCTAAGATACAGTTTTGAACGACAGTCCTCAAACACTATATTATTGTTTGTTTGCTTGCTAGGTTTTTTTTGTTTGTTTGTTTGGTTGGTTGGTTGGTTCTGGGTTTTTTTGGGGGAGAGGGGTTTGTTTTGGTTTTGGTTTTGGTTTTGGTTTTTTTTGTTTTGTTTTGTTTTGAGACAGGATCTCACTGGCCTGCAGTCACCAAGTAGAAGAGGCTGGCTCGCTCGTGAGCTCCAGGGAACCCCCACCCTGCCCCTGCCTTCCCCAGCAGTGGGATTGTAAGTGCACACCACCACACCCAGTTTTAATTGCATGGGTTCTGGGGAATCAAACCCTTTCACTCTCATGGTACCGACTGAGCCATATCCCCAGCTCCAGAGTGGTCTTTGTCCTCCCCTCCCCCTTTCTTTTCAATCCCAACTCACAGGCCTACCGTCCAGCCGGAGTAAATGCTCCAAACTCATTCCTCCTCCTCTCGCTCATGCCCATGAGCAAAGCCTGCCAGTGCTGCCTCCCAGCATGGCCTGAGCCTCACATCACCCCCTCCCCCGTCCTTCCTCCATCCTCCCCGTTGCAGCCACAATCCTGCACAGTCTGAGCCACGAGGTTCTCCCTGCTTTACCAGGGCTCTGCTCCTCACAGCCCTCGGGCCATCTCTCATCCCCATCTAAGAGCAGTGATCTCCTCCCTGGCCTTTGGACGGGCCACTCCCGTTTCCATCTCAGAACTGCTGCACCTGCCGGCTTCCTCCAGCTGGAAGCTTGCGTTCCGGGTCTCACCTCATCCTTCTCCGAGCCTCTGTCTGAAGTTACTCCTTTACTCTTCCCCTCCGCTCTCTGTTGTGACAGAGCTGTGCCTACCTATGTATGTGAGCACAGGCTGTGTGCAAGTGCAGCACGTGCGAGTGTGTGGGGTGTGTGTGTGTGTGTGTGTGTGTGTGTGTGTGTGTGTGTGTACGGTGCGTGCAACTGTGATCATTCGTCTGTGAAGAAACCACAGGAGGACACCAGGTTTCCTGCTCTCTTGCTTCTTCACCTTCCCCTCTTGACAGGATCTGTCTTCAGAGCTAGGCAGGCAGCCGGCCTACAAGCTCGAGACTTCCTTCTGCCTCAGCCTTCCACCACAACAGGGTTATAGCCATGCATAATCACCCATGGCTTTTTATGTGGGTACGTGGGACTCAAACCCAGACCCTCTTACGCAGCAGCTCTCTCGCCCACTGAGCCATCTCTCCAGGCCAGTCTTACTCACCTGTATCATCCTTAGGGTGTGTGCTAGTCTCCAAAACGATTGCGTCATAATTTTACCTCAACTTGGTCTCTAGTGACCACTGTAGCGGCAAAGCCACATGTGGCCCCACTCACCGCTGGGTTCCCATGCCTGTAATCATTCCTTAGACAGGTTGAAGCCCTCAAAACATCACTATTAACACCCCCCACACACACACACAGGAGCTTCAAGAAAACAAGGAGGACAGGGTACCCTGACGTCACCTCGATGTCAACACCAAGGGCTAAAGGGCCCAGAAAGAGTTTCTGAGGCCTCCTGGTGCAAAGGGAGGCGCCCTGTCTCTCCCACCTCTAGCCTCCTTCCTCATACAACCTGTCCATGCTTCAGGAACTGATGACTGGTCCCCATTCACCCTGTTCTCCCTGCAGGAACTGGTGACTGGGCACAGTTGGCCCCAGCCCTCTGCACTGCAGAGCCTAGGGCGGGACAGTGCCTTCTCCCTCTCTTGGCCTCCCCACCACGCCAAGCAAGCTTTCCAACTTCCCCATCTGAAAGACAGGGACAAAGACTGTCTTGTCTCCCCACCTACTTCTCACGGTGTGAGGAAACAACTGTTTGCTCGGAAAACACTTTGAGAAACTTGGGGAAAGGTGCTCAAGGCTCAGATGACGCCTGCTACATCTGATCCGGGCCAGAGAAAGCCAGGCCAACCAGCCCTACGGTTACCACCGCTTGCCCCCAGGGAAGTGCAACATCTTCTCCGGTGTCCCTGAGCCATTGGCTGGGCTCTCATCCCAGAATCTGGCCATGGGCTGTGCATGCGTACGCACTCTCCACAGAGAGCGTGCTCTCCACAGAAAGCATGCTCTCCACAGCTGGACACTGATCCCCAAATAACCAGCCTTGCTTTTAACTGAGAGGAGCTTCAGGCAGATTGACCCGCCAGCGCCCCTCACACGCATGAGGGCCTACGGTTGCGTGCCAGGTTCTCCAGCAGGGATCTGGCAACAGAGGCATTGGTCTTGGCTGCCAGCCTGGGACAGACAGATCTGACCTGCAGGTACACAGGAGCCCCTCACAGAGCCATGGCTCAGAGCCAGCAGTAATGGCAGTGGTCACCTCTTTATTACTTCAACCATACTCTGGCCCCAAGGGAAGCTGGCCTCAGCATGAACCACACGTATTCCAGGGCTATGTGACACTGCCAAAGTCAAGAACACTAGGAGAACTTAGGCTCAGGCAGCTGTGTGGGCTGAAAGGCACACCTGCCCCTTGGCCCTTGATACTGCTTTGAAATAGAAATCACTCCTGAAGGTAGCGTGGACACGCGGTCAGCAAACAGCAAAAACGGACCAGCATGCATTTCATCTGAACTTTAGGATAGGGAGAGCGGCAACCAGCTCAACCTCTTACTAATCATATTTACTGACAAATGAAAAAGGGGAGGGGCCTTCCGAAGATGGTTCAGGAAAAACATCCTTCATTGTGATGACAGTAAAGGGAATCTGTGGCACTGTCACCACCTGGCAGAGGTGCAGACGGCCACTGGTAAACGCTGGCCCCGTGTCTCTTCAAGTTGGTGCCTGAGTCGCATGCAAGCCACCACCAATAGAAAGTGCCTCCCTCCCCCAACAGAGAGAACAGACTCTGGCCTCGGAGCCTGGTTGAGTACAGTGTCCTGCACAGGGGTGGTGACAGCCTCTGCTGTCATCAAAGGAAATGTTCTCTGCCTCTGTCCTGCCAGACACGTTGTTAATAACAGTCCCTCAAAATGTAACAAGTCACACACAAACACCTAGAGGCCCCAGATAGTCATCCCCGTGCCAACAAATATGTCTGTCTACTCGCAGGTGGACTGGGCTCTCACACCCGTGAGGACACGTGTATCTGTCACTGTCGGTTTGGTGCACACAGCTGTTTCAAAGCCCCCACTGCCCTTTCCTATGACCTACGCCTCTCCTACACATCCACCAGGAGGGGCATCCTGAGCCCACCATCCAGAATGAGCTTCTCCATCTAAAGGCTTTTGTTTTGTTTCTTTCAGGAAGGCATCTCTGGCTTGGAAAAGGAAGGGGAGGGGAATTTTAAAAATTCAAGTTCATTTCCTGAGTCTTTCCAAATTCTCAGAAGCTGTGCCCAGAGGACAGAGAGGTCTCAGGCAGACCGTGCGTGCAGAATGGAAACTAAGTGCCTGTCCCCCAACACCCGCTCTGTTTGAGCCATCTGCTGCAAAGCTGACTTAGCAATCTGACAGCACTGAGGGGCTCAGACAGCAGTGTCTGTCTCTTCTCATCCAACCCCACCCCATCCTTTTTAAAAAAAAGTTTTTGTTGTTTTTTGAAACAGGGTCTTGCTATATATAACCCAGGCACGTCTTTAAGCCCCCACTGTGGTCCAGGGTGACCTCAAATGTCTGCTCTAGGCCTGCTGCCTCAGCCTCCAGAGTGCTGGGATTCTAGATGTGAACCATCACACGCACAGCACGAAGAAACTTTTTTAAAGAATTATTTGTTCATTCGTTTGTTTATTTGTATGAGTGCACACTGTCACTGTCTTCAGACACACCAGAAGAGGGCATCATAAATGGTTTGTGAACCACCACGTGGTTGCTGGGAATTGAACTCAGGAACCCTGGAAGAGCAGTCAGTGTTCTTAATCTCTGAGCCATCTCTCCAGCCCCACAAAGAAATATTTTTAAGGACAGTTAGAAATGTGGGTTTCCCTGGGTGTCTATCTGTTTTAGATTGTTACATTGGGTTAACCAAGTCAAGTCCAGAGATCAGGAGACTGAGGCAGAAGGACTGTCATGAGTTAAGACCAGCCCGGGCTACATAGCAGGTGGCCCTTGCTCAGTATGGAAACCAGGATAGAGGACCTTCCAAAAGCTAAAATAGAGGAATCACTCCATCCAGCTCTGTGACTCTCGAGTGATCTGCCCCAAGCACTTCAAGTCAGCACTCCCGGCATTCCTGGTGCACTAGTCACAATAGGAAAGTCCTAGAACCCACCTTGGTGTCCAGCAGCAGGAAACAAAACAAAACACACGACTTAAACACGTGATGGAATTCTCCCAGGACATTATACTCACGCAGTCCATAAGGAACAGGAAAAGTCACATCACCTGCAGGAAAATGGATGCAACTTCATGGAGATAATCATATTAGGCAAATACATGTTTTGGCTTACACACAGCTTCTAGGTGTGCAGAGAAACATAGAATCATGTATGTATACGTGGTGTGAAAGCTGAGGCAAGACAGTTGGCAGGAACAGTGGGCTTATGTGGGAAACAGGATCAATATACGATATGTATGTGTATAGAAATACTCTCCTGTGACACTACGCGATGCACATAGTGAATATTTTTATTTAAAAATCGACCAATGAACAACTAAATCAGACCCAGGAGCGGGGTGAACAGACAAGGCAGAGAAGCACAAGGGTTGCCCCTCCTGCCACCATGCGTTTCACACGTATCATTTGCCCACTGTTTCTGTCATATCATAAAGTCAGCTGGGCTGAGCTAAGACTCTAAGGAGACAACACCAATCCAAGAGAGCTCTCAACTCTAGCTCTCTTAGTCACCCGTGCACCACAGATGGACTTGTTATTAGCAAAAGTCATTTACAGAATGAGCTGACCCTGTCCATTGCCTGCCCACTACTACCTGCTACTAGGAAAGAACTTGTCTCCAAAAGCCTATGTGATGGAGCATGTATGATGGAGTATACATAGATGATGGAACATGGATGATGGAGCATATGATCTACATGGAGCATACATAGATGATGGACCATGTATGATGGAGCATACATAGACAATGGAACATACATAGATGATGGAGCATACATGGATGATAGAGCATGTATGATGGAGCATAGATGATGGAGCATCTATGGTGGAACACACATAAATAATGGAGCATATATGATGGAGCATACATAGATGATAGAGCATGTATGATGGAGCATACATAGACAATGGAACATACATAGATGATGGAGTATACATGGATGATAGAGCATGTATGATGGAGCATAGATGATGGAGCATAGATGATGGAGCATCTATGGTGGAACACACAAATAATGGAGCATATATGATGGAGTGTACATAGACGATGGAGCATACATAGATAATGGAGCATGTATGATGGAGCATAGATATATGATGGAGCATGCATATATGGTGGAGCATACACATATGATGGAGCATGAATATATGATGGAGCATACACATATGATGAAGAATACATATATGATGGAGTATAGATAATAGAGCATACATGATGGAGCATATACTTGGTACTTTTTTGTAGTTGTTTCATGTGTGTGTGTGTGAGATGTAGGCATATTCATGTGGGCATGTAGGCATATTCATACACATGCATGTGGAGCCAGAAGTTGGTGCCCAGTGTCTTCCTCTATCACTCTTCATGGTTTGGGGTTTGTAACCTGAAACCCATCAATTCGAGCCTCCTCGGTGTCCATGTTGGGATCACATGTCCGCACAGTACCAAGGTTTTGCATGAGTGCTAGGGACTGAACTCAAGTCCTCATGATTGCTCAATGGTATTTTACAGACTGTGAGACTGTGACGTCTCTCCCAGCCTGGCCTCAAATTCTTGATCTTCTTTCTGCCTCAGCCACCTCTAGGACACCAGGATTACAGTCACGTGTGTATGCATCCGGCAGATGATTCATTTTTCAAACTGATGCCATATTCCTCCTTGGGCTGAGCCAGCCATGCCTGCAGAGTCTGGTTCCTGGGCAGAGAAGCCATCTTCACATTTTCCCCTAAGGCAGAGTGTGGGGCGGCCAGGGAGCCAATCCTCTCATACACCAGGTGTGGGGAATGTGCTCCCCTTTGGACAGAAAGAACAACTAAATCACAGAGGGTAGTTGTCTTAGTTAGGGTTTTACTGCTGTGAACAGACACCATGACCCAGGCAACTCCTATAAGGACAACACTTAATTAGGGCTGGCTTACAGGCTCAGAGGTTCAGTCCAGTATCATCAAGGTGGACATGGCAGCATCCAGGCAGGCATGGTGCAGGAGGAGCTGAGAGTTCTACATCTTCATCTGAAGGCTATACTGGCTTCCAGGTGAGGATCTTAAGCCCACGCTCACAAGGCCACACCTCCTAATAGTGCCACTCCCTAAGCCAGGCATGTACAAACCATCACAGTAGCCCTACAGTACAGGCAGCTCAGCAACTCGGGGCAGAGTCTGGGACTGAACTTAGATGTTTAGTTGTGAGCCTAGCCTTTCACAGTTGAGCCATCTCTCCACCCCAGGGGACTGAACTTACTAGAGCTGCCTTTAATCCTGGACCCCACACAACAATCCGCAAACACACACAGCATTTGGAGCAGCCGTCCCAATTCTGGCTCTGCTGACGACGATTACTCCGGTCCACAGAGTGTCCCTCTCGGTGTCCCCCACCCTCTGGGAATGGCCAGCCATCAAGAATAACCATAAACAAGACAGAGGAGAGAGGAGGATGGTGGATGGTGGGGCTGTCCTCCATACCAATGGTTGACCGTGCTACAGGCCCCTTGCTGGGCTTTGGATTTTTATGGCTGGTCCTAGGCTTGAGCGTTTGAAATGTCAGTCCACTGTGTTCTTCATTCTGATGGTCGTTGAAACTGCTAGAGGGAACCACAGGGCCCTACCTGCCTCCAGTCTTCCAAGTCAACCAAATGTTCAGCCTGCTAGAGTCTCAAACCAGACCACTGACCTGGCTACTGTCCTTCCTGGCTTTCCCCTCTTCCAAGTTAGGGAGTTTGTGGGAGAGCAGGTTCAGCCTTCCCTACGAGATCTCGTTGCAGGTTGTCCTCAGTGTCACCTACTCTGTTTCTGAGTCACATGGAACAGATGACAGCTTGGTGCATCAAACCTCTTTCCTGTTAGGGGGTGCTTTGGAGAGTCCCTTAGCCCACTCTAGAGCACAGAGTCTAACCCATACCAGAAAATACCTGGGTTCAGTGCACAGATGAAGGCGTACCTCCCACCAGAGCAGCTCTCCAAAGGCTTTCTGGCCACGGCCTATGACATGACTCTTAGAGTTACATTTTTACTGGCAACAACTGTGACCTCTGACCTTTTAAAATTGGGAGCAGAAAAAATGAACGGGAGCAGTAATGGGGGCAGGAAGCACTCCACTAAGACATTCTGTACCATCCATCCACAACTTCTGTTTGGTGGTGGTGGTGGTGGGGGTGGTGGTGGTGGTGGCGGCGGTGGCGGTGGCGGTGTGCGTATGGGGGGGAGGAGTGTGTTTTCAAATGGCAGGAAATATTTTCCAGATACACTGTGCTGGCATTGCCAAGCACATGTTAATGCCAAGGTTACAAAAACCAGCTGTGGAGAGGTTTCAAGGAAAGGTTTGTCCTATCTAGAAGACTCCCACTTTCTTTACTGTGTACCTGAGGGAGGACATGTGTGTGGCCTATTGCATTAGTTACGTGCAAGGTACTTGAGTGGTAGGTCCTTATGATCCCTCAGTGCCCGAATCCTCATACTCAACTAAATGTGATGGTACATGCCTGTAATCCCAGCATTTGGGAGGTGAAGGCAGAAGGACCAAGAGTTCAAGACCATCCCCATCTACAGAACAAGTTCAAAGTCAGCCTAGGATACGTGAAATCCTTTCTCAAAGGCTCAAAAGTTCCTCCCCATACCAAAAGAATCTCTCTCACAGACACATACCAGAAACTGTTGCAAGACTCATGCTACAGATGCCGGGAAGGCTCAAAAGGGCATGGAAAGGTTGGGCTGCAGTAGTAAGAACACATGACGACCCCCTGTGGATCAGTTCCAACCTCTCCTCTCCCCTTTTCTCTACATGTGAGTGTGTGTGGAAGTGAGTTCATATGTGTGTGTACGTGTCTGTGTGCATGTTGTGTGTGTGAGTTCATCTGTGTGTGTTCTTGTGTGTGTGAATGCATGTGCATGTGTGTGTTCAAGTGTATGTGTGTGCATACAGGTGTATTAGTTCATCTGTGTGCATATGCTTGTGGGCAAGTATGTGTGTGCGTGTGTGTGAGTTCATCTGTGTGTGTGAGTTCATCTGTGTGTGTGAGTTCATCTGTGTGTGCTTGTGTGTGAATGCATGTGCATGTGTGTGTTCAAGTGTATGTGTGTGCATGCAGGTGTATTAGTTCATCTGTCTGCATATGCTTGTGGGCAAGTATGTGTGTGCGTGTGTGTGAGTTCATCTGTGTGAGTGTGTGGGTGGAAGCCAGATGCTGACTTCAGGGTCCTTCTCTGTTGCTTCTCTCTTTTTAGATAGAGTTTCTCACTGAACCTAGACATCACTGTTTTAGCTAAACCAGCTGTCCAGAGAGCTCTAAAGCTCTTCCTGTTTCCATGCCCCAGCCCCAGCTCTGGGGTCACAGGCATGTGACCCACCAAGTCCAGCTATTTATATGGGTGTGAAAGGTCCAAACTCAGGTCCTCAAGATAGCATAGCAAACACCTCACCCGCTGCGCCATCTCCCCAGTCCCAAGAAGGATGTTCTGTGTGTGGAACCATGACTCCCCAGTACTCCTGCTCCTCAGCTCCAAGACTTCCACTAGGTCTCTCACTCTCATTCAGTGATCAGCTCCAGCTCCAGCCTGGGGAATCTCGTCTCATCCTGTTCCTCCCATGCCATGGGACATCCTATGCCACACTGATGCTGCGCTGCTCTGCATGCAGTGAGATTCTTCCCTCCTTCCCTCAGCTTCAGCCTAATGAAGACAACTGGGGTGACTAATTGGTTAACCCTGGGAAGGCTCTCTGAAGATGAAACATGGGTGTTACTCACTGGATGAAGGCATGAACTTGTCCTAGGCCAGGTCTGAGTCAGCAGAGAGTGGCCTCCTACCTCCATACAGGCTGGTCCAGCCAGCCTAGGTCCAGCTCAAGGTCAAGGCTGTCCTACAGGAGGGCATGGCAGTGCAAACCAAGGGAGACAGTGAGGTCTTGGTGGCCTGTGTGGGGTGGGCGGTTCTGAGCCTGAGAACTGGGCCCTATTGAAGATCACATAGCACAAGGTCCTCAGCTCATGCTTCCAAGACAGCGCACGCAGCAAACCTTGGTCAGGACAGTATTTCCTGGTCATTGTTTGGAGAAATATTTTCCCCACAGCAAATTCCTCACAAACCACAGCCCATCTCCTTCCAATCTCCTTAGCTGTGCTATCAGCGTAAGTCTTGGGAGAACGATGTGGGCAACTTGTGGCTTCCCTTGGCCTTCCCACAAGCATCTCTGTTACGAGGGTAGAGGTGATGGCTGAGACAGGTTCTCACTATTAAAACCAGGCTGGCCCTTCAACTCACTGTGTAGTCCAAGCTACAATTCAGCCTTCGGTCATGCCTGGCTATCCCATCTGCCTATGGGAGGAAGAAACTAGCCACGTGTGATGGTAGATGTCTAACATCCCAGTATTCAGGAGGCAGAGGAAGCGAGATCAGGAGTTCAGTGATAGATGAAACCCTGTCTCAGAAAAGAGACAAGAGGAAGGAAGGAAGGAAGGAAGGAAGGAAGGAAGGAAGGAAGGAAGGAAGGGAAGAAGGAAGGAAGGAGTGAAAGAAGAAAGGAAGGAAGAAAGAAGGAGAGAGGGAGGGAGGGAAGAAGGGAGGTAGGCAGGCAAGCAGGCAGGCAGGCAGGCAGGCTGACTGGTAAGCCAGTTTAAAACCAGAGGTCACAGCAGAGAATGGAAGGGAAGAAAGAGCCCTTGTGAAGATGCCCTGCACTTACCCTTGATCCTTCCAGCAGGGTTTTGACACCACAGCTGGGAGACAAGAACCTTTAAGACAGCCTTTAAGATGCAACCCTGGGTCAGATTCCCCAGTAATGGAGCAGCAGGACCCACCCCTGCCCTCCTGCACACTCCTGTAGTAACCCCCACACGATCCCCCCCACCCTTGCCTCTGCCCTCTCCCTCTGCTATTTCCTTCGTCCAGAAAACAACCTCCCCAGCCAGAAGGATTCCAGGCACTTCTGCTTTTGCTCTAAAGCCACCAGCTCTTATAACATTTTCTATTCCTCATCCCGGAGACTCTGAAACACACAGAGGACAAGGCTTTCAAGACAAATAGTGGAAGGCGACACCTTTCTTCCCAGTGCTTGGGAGGCAGAGGCAGGCAGATATCTGCGAGTTCAAGGTCGGCCTGGTCTACAGAGTTAGAACATGTCTCAAAATAAAATTAGATGAAAATTAAAACACAAAAATCTGAGATAAAACCAGGAGGGATTGCTGGGAGCTTGGGGCGGGTGAGTGCATGGAGGCTTGGGTCTGACTAAGGTGCAGAGCACAGCAGTGGACTGAGCTGAGAAGCTTGGGTGGCTGGGGTAGAAGAGGTTAGGAGAGAGCTGCTAGGATCTGCAAGACAAGAGCCTCTTTTCTCAATTCTCACAGTGCCATCAAGTGGCTCAATGGGTCAGTGCAGGATGTCTGTGGCAGCCTGAGCTACCTAGAGAGAGAAAAGGGTTGGGGATCTACTTTACCTAGGGACTCAGAAGCACCCCTCAGAACTGAGGACCAGCCTAGAGCTTTGAGCTGTTCAGTAAATGCCAATCCTTAGCAATATTATCAGAGATGTGTGGAAAGCCTCTCCAGGCATGTGTGCAGTGTCTAATCGATTCCATGAATTTGGGCAAGCAAACTCACTGATCACCTGCTGGGCACATCACCACACACAGAGACATCTCTGGAAGAATCATGCAAGAGTCACTGTCTGTCTCAGCTGAGCACGGGACACACCCTATGACCCAAGTGCAAAGAGGGACCTTTTCGTTTATTTTTATGAGTATTTTTGAGTATTCTGTCTGCATGTAAATCTGTCCACTATGACCGTGCCCGTTGTTTATGATGACTGGGAGACAGCATCAGATCCCCTGAAACTGGAGTTAACAGACAATTGTGAGCTGTCATACAGATGTTGGAAACGGATCCAGATCCTCTGGAAGAGCAGCCAGCCCTTCCAAGTGCTGAGCCATCTCTCTGGTCCTATAGGCAGGAAGATGTCAGTCACAAGTTCAAGGCCAGCCTGACCCATGTAACAAACTCTGTCTCATAGGGAAAGGGACAGGATGGGAAGATAGCTCAGTGGGTGAATTCCTTGCTTCACAAGCGTGAGGACTTGAGTTCAGGTCCCAGGACCCATCTTAAGGGAGTGGGGGCTGGGGAGCATGGCATGGTGTTATATGAACTGCAATCCCAGTGCTGAGAAAGCAGAGGACAAGGGGGCTCCCCGGGGTAGCTGAACAGTGAGCTCCAGGTTTGGTGACATTCTAGAAAAATAAGATGAAGGACAGAAGACACCCAACGTGGATCTCTGGCCTTCATTTACACAAGTACACACATGCCTGTACAAGTACACCTGCATGCACACAATACACACACTCACACACACACACACACAGACACACACAGACACACAGACACACACACACACACACACACGGCACACAAAAGGGAAACTTAGAACTCAGCAATTCTATGTTTAGGTAACTGGGACAGAAAAGAGGAAGGAGGGGACACCTACAAGTTCAAGCCCTGACACTCTTGTCATCTCTGAGGAGGTGGGCTTGCCTGAAGAAACAGGAAACAGGTCAAGATCCAGGCGATCCAAAGTCAGCTCTAAGACCTAAATATGTGACCAACTTGGGTAGGACTTCAAGCCTCACTCCCTACGGTGGCCAGCTTGGATTGTCAACTTGACACAACCTAGAAACATCTGGAAAGAGTCTCACTGAGGATTGTGTGTGTTGGGTTGGCCAGTTTGTGGGAGATTGTCTTAAGTAATTTGATGCAGAAAGACTTAGCCCACTGTGGGCAGCACCATTCCTAGGCAGAGGGTCCCAAACTGTATACTAATGGAGAAACCCAGCAGAGTACAAACAAGAAAGCAAGAATATATACACTTATTTCTCTCTTTTCTTGACTGTGGATGATATATGACTATCTGTTTGAAGTTCTGGCCTTGATTTATTATCAATGATGGGCTGTTTCTTGGGATCTGAAAACTAAATAAACCCTTTCTCCTCACTGCAACAGAAATGGCACCAGGATACTTCCTTTCCCCACACACCTCTGTTCACCTCACATGTTTGGGTTTTTTTTTTAAACAATGGGTAGCATAACCACATTTGGAGTGGGTTCCTACTGTCCCATGCTTTAGGCACACTCCTGCCATGCCTGCAGAGTCACGGTCATCAAGTCATGTAATGAAGATCTTGGTCACTGTTGGCTGGACAGGGAGTGCTTACATGTCCTGTAGAAAGAAGGCCATTCAAACCTCCCTCCTGCAAAACTGTCAAATTCGGTGACAGCCAGTCCCTGCTAGGGTCTAAAGCTGTACACGTTAGCCAAGGACTGAGGCAGCAGAGAGGCAGCCAGCAGCTGCTGTGCACATCCATTCTCTGCCTCCCAAGCACTCACTCCTGGCACCTCTTCCCTGTGACTTGTTCACAAGGACCTATTCTCTTGTTATAGTCCAATTTTTTCACTATGGAGATCAGTCAGAGACTTATGCATGTTGTATGCATGTTGAGCAAGTGTTCCACCACTGAGCTACATCTCTAGCTTGTGCCTGTGTGTGTGTGTGTGTGTGTGTGTGTGTGTATGTATGTGTGCATGTGTGGTGTGTGTGTAGTGTGCATGTGTGTCTGCATGTGTAGTGTGCATGTGTGTCTGCATGTGTGTATGGTGTGCATGTGTGTGTGGTATGCATGTGTGTGCATGTGTGTGTGTGCATGTGTGGTGTGTTTGTTTATATGTGCGTTCATGTGCACAGGTGCATATGTATGCTCGTGTGCTTGCATGTACAGACCAGAAGACCATCTCAGTTTGTCCTGCAAACATTTTGTTCATTTAACAAAGTCTCCCACTGACCTAGAGTTACAGGATACCTCATAGTGTGGCCAGCCAGCCCCAGAGACTCACCTTTCCGGCTTTGGGGAGGGAGAGGGTTGAACTCAGATCCTCATGCTTGAAAGACAAACATTTCTGTAACTGAGCTATCTCCACAGCCAGTCTCAGCCCTTGAGGTGGGGTCTCACTAGGTTTCCCAGGTCGGCTCTTGAACTTGAAATTCCTTCTGTCTCAGCCTCTAAAGTGGCTGAGATACTGGCCTGAACCCAGTTTCCAAGAATGAGTACCTCTGTTAAAAACTTCAAAACACTAGGCAAACCAGGTGGAGTGGTATGCCTTTAATCTAAGTTTGACAGGCATATCTCCACGTGTTCAAGGTCAGCCTGGTCTACAAAGTGAGCTCCGGACCAGTCAAAAGTACAGAATGGGACCTTGCCTCAAACTAACAAACAATACACTGGGTAGAATGCCCTAAGGATGTTCCCAGTTCTACGGCATAAGACCTATCTGGCCCAGTGCAGAACACCTCATTTCCCAAGCCCACATCCTATTTCTGAAAATATAGGGCACTTCCTGAAGAGACTGTAAGCTTATGAATTACAATGCTCAACACACAGCAGCAGGGAAAAACTCAGCAAATATTGACATTGTTGGCTCCACCTTTCCAAACGTTCTTTACAAATCGGTCATTGTTCTCTGGGATGTCAGATTTCATCTGAAAAGCATTTCATAGTTTGTGTCTACCCGTGCCCCCCCTGCTGATTACACCGGTGGTTTTCACTGACTTAATCTGTCCACACAGGGTGAACAAGGGTAGCCAAAAGCCTATCATGGAAGTGGGGATTCTAGGATGCTAGCAGTTGCTGGGGTGGTGTCGTAGCCACTAGTGAGGTTTTCATGCTCCTGTAAGTGGCCCCCCTGATGACATACTGGACACACACAAGACATGGTAGTGGAAGGGGCTAGCTGGGGAGAGGGATGGGACCAGGAGTCGGAAGGGGACAAGAAAGGGTGATGGGGGAGAAATTTGATGTACCGTGTATGCATAGCAGAATGCCATAACATAACCTGTCATTATGTACAATTAATATATGATAATAAAAACATTAAACATGTGTCTGTCCTAAACTTTTCACCCAGGGACTTAGAGATCTGTAAATGGGGAGCTGTGAAATGGCTCAGTGGGTAAAGGCAGCATCTGCTAAAACTGGTGGCCTACACTTCATGCCTGGAATCCAGAGTAGGAGAGAACTGACTCCAGAAAGCTGTCCTTTGACCTCCACACTTGTGCATGTGTGTATGTGGGGTGCGTGTGTGTGAATGTGTATGTGTGTGTATGTGTATGTGGTGTGTGTGAGTGTACATGTATGTGGTATGTGTGGGTGTGTGTGTATGTAGGGTGTGTATGTGGAGTGTGTATGTATGTGGTGTGTGTATGAATGTGTATGTGTGTAAGTGTATGCATGTGTGTGAGTGTGCGAGTATGTAGTATGTGTGTTTGAGTGTATGTGTATGTGAATGTATATGTGTGTGTAAGTATATGTGTGTGTGAATGTATGTGTATGTGGTATGTGTGTATGTGTGTATGTGTGTGTGTGTGTGTGTGTGTGTGCGCGCGTGTGAGTGTGAGTGTGTGTTGAGGGTCAGAGGATACCTCTCGGGGTTGTTTCTCCCTTGCGCCAGGGTAGGTTCTGGGGTTTGAACTGGATTGTTCAGTTTAGCAGCAAGCACCTTTATTCACTGATCCTGTCACCGGCTCTTTTTTTTCCTTATGTATTTATTCGTTTGTTTGTTTGTTTAGAAACAAGATCTCATGTTGCCCAGGCTGGACTCAAATTTGCTATATATCCAAAGCCGGCCCAAGACTGTAGACATGAGTAATTAAGCCTGGCTTCGTTTTCTCTCCTCCTCAGATGCTCAAGATTTAACAAAGAAATGGATGGTCCTGCCGCTCATGCTGGTGCTTCCAAGGAGCCAGGGGAAGGGAACTAGCGAGAGGTCACTGCTCCTATTGCTTCACAGGTCACAGGGGATTACCAGGTATCTTCTCAGGTGGTCTCTGACACAGCAGTAGTGATCTCCATTAGCAATAGGCATATCTATGCAACAGCAGAGAGTTTATTTGAAAAGTGCTTTTGTTTTCTTTATCAGACTCAAAATAACCATCTTATTTACCTAACTTCTGTGCATACATGTGGTATGTTTGTACGTGCACATATATGCAGATGCACAAGGAAGCTGGAGAGCCACCTCAGGTGTCACTCCTCGGGTGCTGTCTACCTTACTTCCCCTTGAGACCTTCTCAGTGGCCTGGGACTTGTGAAGTAGGCTAGGCTGGCTGGCTGGTGAGCACTTCTCCAACCAATCCGTCTCCTCGGCCTTAGGAATGTCTCTGGCACGGTGTGCAGTGGGGCTTCTGTGACAGCCAGCAGCAGCACTTGGCTCACCCGGTCTGTTGAAAGGTTCTTTCCGGACATAAAATAAGAGAATCTGCCGTGAACAAGAGCCCTAGATGACTGCCACACACATGCCTGAGGTGCCACGGCCTGGACCATCCGGTTACATCACTCATGGTACTGGGCTGAGCAGCACCCCGAGGCATCCACGGTGAAGCTTTGGTAGGTTTTTCCTTGCCAGAATTATCTTTTGCTAGTTTCTCTTCCTACCATTTTTTTTTTTTTTTTTTTTTTTTGCCATGAAAGTTTCTTGTCAGACTTTATGGCACATGCCTGCAATCTTAGCTCAACTGGAAGCAGAATTGGGAGGCTTAAAAGTGAGGTTTTTGTGGGCTAGAGCATAAGCTCAAGACTAGCCTCATCTACATACCAAGATCATGTCTCGAGCCAGTAAGTTAATGAAAGTAGCTAGGCATGGTGGCAGATGACTTTAATCTTGTGGATATAGTTCAGGGCTAGAGTATGTCCCTAGGATATATGGGTCTCTGGATTCAATCCCCAGTACCATGGGGTTGTGTGTGTACATATATATGTGTACATGTATGCATGCATGGGTATACGCATGTATACTTGTGTGTGCCCATGTGTGTGCACGTGTACTTGCGTGTGTGTTCAGATGTGTATGCATGTGTGCTTGTGTATGCATGTGTATGCATTTGTGTGCCTGTGTATGCACATGTGTATGTGTGTGCACGTGTGTGTGTACACATGTGTGTGCACATGTACTTGTGTGTGCCTGTGTTCACATGTGTATGCATGTGTGTGCACATGTGTGTGTGTGTGCGTGTGCACACGTGGTATAATTTGGTTAAGTAGTAAGAGTGATGGTGATTCCATGTTTCCTTTCATGTCTTCGTGAGGCTAAATAAAATTTGGTAACTGTACCTCAACTGTTCCTTTCCTTCTTTCACACACACAGCCAGCACAAGCAAAGCCAGCAGCATCTTGTCAAATCTAGTGTCTTCTAGACCAGAGGGGAAGCATAATGTCCCAAACTTAGATTTAAGATGCAGGCAGCCAAGCATGGTATCCAGGCTTTAATCCCAGTACTCGGGAGGCCGAGTTAGAAGAGTACGTGTTTTAAGGTTAGGCTGAGCAAATATGTAAGATCCAGGATGGGGAAAAAAAGGGGGGAGGGGGAGGATGGAGGGAGGAAAAGAGGAAAGGAAGAAAGGAGGAAGGGAAACTGTAGCAACATACATTTGTGTTCCCAGCATTTGGATAGAAGGGACAGTAGAATCAAGAGTTCAAAGTTATCCTAAGCTATATAGCAAGCTTGAGGGCGACATAAACTACTTAAGATACTATCCCAAATATGGGGAGGAAAAGAGAGGGGGGCTAGAGGTTAGCTCAGTAGTTAGGTGTACCTACTGTTCCCACAGAGGGTCTGAGCACCCACATCAGGAAACTCAAAATTGCCTGTAACTCCCATTGCAGGGAATCTGTTGCCCTCTTCTGGCTTCTAAGTGCACATGGTGCACATAAGCACACAGACGCACTAAATATTTTTTAAAGGAAGTTTGCAGAAGGCAGCAGGGCAATTTGGAGTCCTAAACTGCCTGTATTTGTGCACCCACCCAGCTGCTCCCAGAACTTTCAACCAGTAGATCTCTGTGGACCCACCATGTGCCTGGAAAACTTACACAATGAACAAGTTGGACTTGAGGTCTCAGAGATGTGGACCTAGCATTTTCATCATATTAACAGGGAGAAAGCACCTTGTGGCTGCAGATCAAATACACCAAGCTTTGTCTTCTCTGACATTGCCTGAGAGAGAACTCCCTCCTGTTACAGGCAAGAGCCAAATAGAAGGTGAAGACATTACAGTGTGGCCACAAGATGTTTCTAAATAAATGGTGTAAGGTGATTCTGGGAGAAAGGAAGGGAGGGCCTGGTGCAAGGATAATTTAAAGGAGGACAGGTGTCGTGGTATCCTCGTTTGAGACTTGCCTTGTGTTTTGAAGCTGGGGCCAACCAGCTTTAGTGAGTTCAACCAGCCTGGGCTAAAGTATAAAACTGTACATGCATGCACACATACAGCTATACAAAGCCAGCAGCTTTTGGTCTTGCCAGCCAGTTGGCCCTGGTCAGCTACCAACTACCCACAAAGGCCATGACCCACATTCCCAGTATCCTGGGACTCTCGGCATTCCAGAGCCCTCCACACAATCACATTGTTTGTGGCAATTCGGAGCACATTGGGAAATTTTAAATGTCCCATGGAAGGATGAGGGGAAACTAAGAGGCAGAAATGGGCTGAGGGCAGCCATTTAAGGCTCCATTGTCCTCTAATAAATGGTTACTCCCAAGCAGACAAACATTAAAAGCTGTCAGAAGCTGAGGTGTGGTTAAGAATGTGCAGAGGCATGAGGTCCCAGCAGGGAAGGCTGGGTGTGAACTGTTGGTTTTATCCAGGAGCTCCCTATCAGCCACTGGAGGATGTCACCTGCTCAGCCCAGCTGAGCTGGTTACAACGGTATCAGGAGACCCATAAGCTCCTGTCTTACAGAGAGGGGTCCCTGAAGATGAACCCCGTCCCCTGAAGCCCCTCAGAAATGCTATATATTCCCTTTTAACATACATTCTGTGTTGGATTCAGAAAGGATGCCTTGGCCCCAAACGCTGATGTTTCATTTGCAATGGACCAGGGACCATGCACCTTGGGTGGCAAGAAAACAGCACTCAGGCTGGAGATGTAGCTCAGTAGCACGGTATTTACCTAGGTTACACCAGGCTTGGTGTGTGAGCCAAGAGTGGTTGTGCACACCCAAAACCCCAGCAGTCGGGAAGGAAAGGCAAGAGGAGACAAAAGAGGGCCGTCCTCTTCCACAAAGCAAGTTCAAGACCAGCCTGAGCTACAGAAGACCCTGTGTCAAAAATAAACGAGTAAGGAAATATAGGAAGTTCCATTTTGTGGATGAGGAAACTGAGTCCAAGAGGCAGGTACCAAGCTCTTTCAATGACTTTAGCTTACTTTGGGGGAGGCCAACATGATGGGGGATGGGTTAAAGAGTAACCTTAGCACAGAGGACCTCAAGCCTGTCCCTTGCACCCCCTGCCTCAGCTGCTCTTCTCTGACTTCTGATGTCTGTGACAGCACTGTCTCTAACTCCTTGCACCTCAAAGTACTACCAGGAAAAGGAGTGGATCTGCCCAGTGCCTGATGCGTGGTGTGATGTGGATCCTGGAGGTAGCCATGTTTCATATGCTACCCCCACCCTCTCTGTTCCTGCACTTCTATCCCAGCTCAGCCCTTCTGAGGACACAGAGCTGCTGGACAGCTTTACTGTATGGGGGGTGAGGCTGTTACCTCAAACATCACTGAATACTTCCTAGGCCAGTCCCACCCAGCCTTCACTCTACAGCCTGCCTGGGTAACTGTGGGGCAGAGAACACGGGAAAGAAACTTTGAGACTTGTCCTCCTTACCCACTCCAGCCCTCTCATTCATCAAACCCAAAGCTCCCCTCTTCCTCCTGGTCATTCTCAGAGAGGGGTGAAGGGGCAGTCCTCATTACCACCCACACCACCCTGCCTGCCCTCCAGCAAGTCCCAAGATGGAGGAGTATTAGAAGCTACTAGACGTTAGGACCTATCAGCCTTCCAGAGTTCATGCATAGCCTGGAACACAGCAAAACCATGCAACAGTAGCCCACCCTTCAGTCGCCCATCCTGGGTCAACTCCTTAGCTCCTTCAGCCCTGGCCCTGTTTTTGCTCAACCAGAATTAGCTTTTATTCTGTCTCCACCTGTTTGCAGGGGACAGACCAATAGTCTGGGTGTCTGCTGAAATGTCCTGTGCATAGAAAGGTCCTCCTAAGTACTGATCCACCTAAATATGGAACTCTGCTGTGCAACTAAGTCCCTTGAGATAAATGGGAAGGCCAACGCCCTGCAGTACCTATAGTTGACACTAGATGGCACACAAAGAACTGGCTGCAGACAAGAAGGGCTTGAGATTGATTGAGGTAGAGGCTAAGTTTGCCCTAGTTCATCAACGAGGTCTTTTGGCTGAACAGCTGTCATCGGGACACACTGTAATCACCAGGTTTTCCAGGGACAGACCCTGTGGAGTATGAATCCATGCACTGCACATCTGCAGTGCCCAACAAGAGGAAAGGCAAGCCCTTCTAGACAGCACAGCCTTGCTCGGGGAGCCCAACCTTTTTCCTCTATGCAGGCCTTCACTGGGTGAGATGTCAACCACCCACAGTATGGAGCAATAGGCTTCACTCAGCCTTGGCCAACCCAGTGAGAGTCTCATGCAAGGACACACTGGGAGGTGACCCAACTAAACTTCACACCGACACCAGAGCCGAGAAGTCATGGCCTAGCACGGAGACCCATGTCTTCTGTCTTTCCCTCCTTCCAGGAGAATGAGGTCAGGAATGCAAAGCCTTAGTTGCAGCATTTTTCCTAATTCCCCCCAGCAGGCTGGTGGCTGATCTCTTCTCCAGTGCAGACCCCAGTAATGTAAAGTGAACCTTTCTTATGTTGCTGGGACAAAGTCTCACTGTATAGCCCAGGCTGGCCTCAGCCAGGGATAACAGCTGCAAACCGCCATACCCACTAAGCAGAAGGACCACGGGTTCTATCCCAGCCTGTGAAAATTTCGTACTCTGCAGACTTTCGATGTTTTAAAAACAGCTCAAGGCCTGTGACTGGAGGTGAGGAAGTGGGTGTCAAGGGTTGCATTCCAGCCAGGCAGTGGACTGGGACTGCAGCAACACGAGTGACAGGCAGGAAATAGTTGAGCAAATCTGCCAGTGGGAGTTGCTTTTACATGGCCTTTTAAATCGAGACTTCAACTTTTCCCACTGGCCAACTCCTTCACCCAAGAGATTTTCACATGACCCCAGGTACTGAGTCTATGAAATAGAAAGACAAATTATCAGTTAATTAATCACAAGGGTGTTTATTTTTAGATGGAAGAAATGGATGTGCTTCTTACATAACAATTTTGGGTGAGCATTTGATCCTGTAAGCTGCAGAGCGCCTTCAGCATTATTCAGAGCTGAGTGATATTTTCAGAGTTGACTCAGAGAACACTGCTTTACATAAACACAATATAACATGGAAGCAGTGTTTAAGGTCATTTTGGAAAGTGCTGGAAACTCTGCTCTAACACCAAGCTAAAACTTTCCGACAGTTTATGAAATCCAAGCCAGAAATGCAAACAAAAACTCTTGAAAAGCAAACCTGGAGGCAAATGCCTGTGATCCCAGCACTATGGAGTCACAGCATCTTCAACCTACTTAAAGCTCAAGGCTGATTCAGAAAGGAAAGAATCAAGCCTAAGATCCATCACTCTGTCAGGACTGAAAGATACTGATGCCACTGAGGAATGAAGGTGGGGACTACTGAGTTCCTGTTTGGAACTGTGGGGGCTGGAGGACAGGGGCAGCTGGATCTGAGTTCTAGGCCAGCTAAGGCTACATACATAGTAAGACAGCGTCCTAAGTAAGTAGGTAGGCACAGGAGACCTGTAAATACAGTACTCCATAGATTAAGACACTAAGAACGAGAGTTCAAGGCCAACCTAAGACACATGAAAAGTATAAAACAAAAAAATGTCCAGCTCCTTCCCTATGATTTTAATCTTGTCAATTTAGCCTTCCCGATTCAAATTCCCAATCTTCCAGATTCCATGGGGCCCAAAGCTGGCTTAGAACTGTGTGCCCAAGACTCTAACTCACCATCCTACCTTAGCCTCTTATCAGTGAGTGATAAGTAGTCAGAAGGGAACTGTTCTGTTACAACCATTCACTAATTACTGCCAATATTCCTTAATCCAAAAGCTGGCTCTTAAAATGGGTATGCTGATACATTCCAAAAACCCCAGCTTGTAGGAGACTGAAGCAAGCAATGAGCCTTGCCAGCCAGTCAGTAGTGGTGTACACCTTTAAACCCAGCGCCTGGGGGCAGAGGCAGGAGGAGAGTTTCAAGCCAGCCTGGTCTACCAATTTCAGCAGAACCAGAATTAGCAAAAAAAAAAACCAAAAACCTGTCTCAAAAGAAATAAACAGAGACAGAGACTGAAAGGGGTTGAGGGAAAGGTTTGCTGTCAGTTGGAGCCCTTATTAACAAGGAATCAGGGCCTTTAGGAATGAGATGTGGACAGCTTCACCAGCACAGGATGTGCTGTTCCTGGTAAGCCTTGGTGGGACTATCTGTCACTGTGTTAAATGCAGAAACCTAGGACTGCTAGAGGTCAAACCGTTACCAGAGCTTCTCACACCTCAGTGGAGGGCCGTCTCCACAATGCTTACATCATACCTGCACATGGGTCAGGGCCACCTGCCCAGACAAAGGCATTCTTTAGCTAGGGTCAACTTTTCACCTTCCAGTTCCCTGGCTATTTAGCAAAACTATTTGACTCTGATAGTTTCTGCATGAACCTTCACCCTGTGGGCAGGACCCTAAGGTAGCGAGCACTTTAAATGGTTAATTCCACAAAGCCTTCAACTGTACCTTTCTGTCTCTTCCACACACAGGGGAGGGGCAACCTGCCTTGTATCAATTGGGTAAGGGTAAAGTTACCTTACTCCCAAAATTGCTTAGTGTAATTGTGAATAGACCCATCTAGTTGGATCATACAAGTTTAAAATCTTGATTACTTCAAAAGTGCTGAGTCACCAGATTTCTCGATTTCCTATTGGTGGTCCCCATTTCACCCACTAAGCAGTCGCATTGAGAAAGATCCTAGACACCTACCCTACCAGACACTGCTAGGGTCTCTTACCTACTGGGATTAAAGACTTAGGATCTGAAATAATTTCCATACTAGAAGTCAGGTAGCAAACAGGTTTTTGTTTACTAAAGGGGTGAGGTGGGAGAGGGCCTTGTGTTAACCTAAATGTGGTGTGCTTTCTAGGTAGTCACCAAAACCAACAGCATTCAGTTCTGCAAATACACACCAAGCCAGATGTTCTCCAAACCCTTTAATACAGCTGAGGCACAGGCAATAAACACTTCATTTTTTTTTCACGTTAGAATTTGTTGAGCTGTCCTATCATGCACCAGACCACACCACTTCCTCCTCATAGTAGCACTCTGGTTCACAGGTTGATTCAAGGTCACAGATGCAGGTGCACAGCACATATACCTACCTGCCAGAGCTAACACACCTGGACTTCACCTTGTTGTGCAAATTACACTACTAAGGGTGTTTACACCTTTTTGGGCAGCTGGTTAAAATGTTTTCAGCTAAGACAGGGGCAAGCAAAACACACCTTTGCCTAAGGCAGCATGCCAACGTGCCATAACATGTAGTCCCTCTCCAGACTTAAACTGCTTTTGTCTTACTTGGGTGTTAATCTTGCCTTCTGGCATCGCTGACCATGGCAAGGCTTTCTGCTTCCACCTACTTAACTTCAGGGAGAAATGGTGTGCAGTGTTTGGTTTTTGTGAAGGAAAGTAATCAAACAGCTAGTGTTCACAAGTGACAGTGCCAAAGCCTCACATCTGTCTTGTGTGTCAACAGTCTTGGCTTAATCAGCCTCAAAGTAAGCCAGCACTCCACCTCTCCAACCCCAGAGGCCAGGGCATCCGGCACACACTGCAGAACACCTCTGCAGGCAGTGCCCTCTGGCCTTCTCCACGCCTGGGCTGATGCAGGACTCTACAGTGCTGTCCACCACTGAGTCACCATTATGATGCTTGGGACTAGAGATCCTACCAGCAAACTGCAAACGACTTGTCTGTAGCACCATTCCCCAAAATGTGCATATCTACCAAGAAAGCAATGTTTAAGGACTCACGATCAAAAGGCTTTGAAGGACCATGGATGAGGTCTCAAATGTGTGCTCAGTCTGACATTTCATCAGAAAACACTAGAGAAAGGCTCTTGAGTGAGAGGAGTTGTCCAAAGCTGTTATCCAAACACCAACCAGAGGCAGAAGGGAACTAAAGCCCCCTTCCAGGTTCTCCCCACTGCACTACCCCAGAAAAGGTGAGGAGCCCCAAAACAAGTCTACAGCACAGATGTAAGGGAGCTGTCCCAGGAGAACGCTGCTCGGTGGACAGATACTAGCAGACCACCAGGTCTTGATACTCGATTCAGAAGCAGGTTCAGTGGTCAGTGCGGCCACCATTAAGAAGGTCTGTCTCCCACTTGCTGCAGCCAAGTCTCCAGTTAAGATGACACTCCACTGTCACTGCACAAGATAAATTAATGCACAGTAAGACTGAAGCAAAATTCTGCTAAAAGAAAGAGGGTAATCAACACTTGCACAAGTAGACTACCACAGCTTCCTCAAGAAGGGAGTTTCTGACTAATTTACACAGCAGTAACAGAATAACTTTATATCAATAGCAACTGACAAAGAAATTATTCCACATATAGGTTTTGAGGAACACTAAGTCAGGCAAACATGCAATTCAGGATATAAGCAAGTGCGAGGCCTGGTTATTCTGAAATAGTCATCAGCTGGAGATGGACCTGAAGACAACTCAGCAGAACCAAATGACCTAATGCCGAGATGGGACGCCCCAGAGACAGGCAGACCAAAGAGCCAGGTGAGGAGGTGCACGCAGGTCTGTATCCAGGTGCTTGAAGATTAGGAGCAAGCGCCCAGAGCACGAGGCCACTGATGTAGACAGAAGCTTTTACGGATACACAGGGAGGGAATGGAATTGCTAACAGACAACACTCCGCACATGTTTAAAAGTAAACAAGAGACAGTCTCTGTAAGGTTTTAATGCTCAGTTTTCACAAACACAAGTTTCTACTCAATTTTACAACGTACAATAAAATGTTCTAGTCTTTAAAATGTGCATTATTCAACTATTCCTCAGTCTTTTCCAATCCTTTAAAATCACCAGGAGTCTCTACCTAAGTAATACTACTTTATTTACATTGAACTGCATGTCTTAAGAACAAACGAAATCCATGATCTTTTGGTTAACGCAGTGTATTTATAAAATGAAAAGCTATCAAAATACTTCTCACTGGAAAAATAAATAGAACAGACAATGGCTCTACCAAAGTTCAGGTTCACTTTGGAGATGTCAGTGGGACAGTTCATGACAAGCACAGTTTGCCCTTATCCCCCCAGAGCAGATCAGCCTGCAGCTAACTGTTATTACTTCACTGAGATTTTATCATGTTGGTGTCTGGCTCACTCCACATCATCCTCAGCCAAGCTCTGAGCACTGACAATTCTCTGAAAGAAAAAGAAAGATTAATTTTGAGAAGTGTCTCAATTTTAGTTTCAACTTAAATTGCTTTTCATAATCAAAGAACCAATTCTTGCTAAAATTCTCCCATATTTCACACTCCTGTCTCATACAGAAGACAAAAGGTCAGCTGGGCGTGGTGACACAGTCCTGGACCCTCAGCATTAGAGATGCTGAGCTTAGGGAGAGGGGATCGGACTGGTGGTGGTGGTGAGGGAGGGGCATGCTCACACAAGCTTTAGTTCCACACCATTCAATGAGTGAGCAGTTGATGCAATGCTGCTCATCTGTCAGCTGTGCTTCCGTCATTTCCCATTCCAGCCTACAACCACCACGGAGAGAGAACACTGCCAAAATAACATTCACCAAAATCTGTGCACAACTTACAAGCTTTGTTCTCAGCAAAGCTTCCCTGTGCTGGAGGCTCAGGAACTAGGGTGGCAGTGTTGAGAATCTGAGGTCTTTGAAGACCTATGGGAAGGTACCTGTGACGGTTTGTATATGACTGGCTCACAGAGTGGCACTACTAGGAGGTGTGGTCTTGTTGAAGTAGGTGTATCACTTTGGGTGTGGGCTTTAAGACCCTCATTCTAGCTGCATGGAAGCTAACCCAGGTCTGCCTGGTTCTCTCCATGCTCTGGCCTTTATAACATCTGAACCCATAAGCCAGCCCCAGTTAAATATCTAACAGTTGCCTTGGTCATGGGGTCTGTTCACAGCAGAAAAACCCTAAGACAGTACCACTCTCCAACTGGATCAGTTCCTGAACCAAGCAATTAACGGCTTACTCCCAGCTCTTCACTGCCCATTATGCACATGGCTGGTTCTCTTTCCAATTCTGTCACACAGCCAGGTGACTCTTAGTCACATTATAGCCACAGCAGCCAGAATTTTGATTATAGCATCATAGTTGAGGCATGAACGGAACATAATTATTTTAGTCTAATGTTAAAAGATTTGGTTCAAGTTCTTGGTTTTCTAAGTCTTCAAATCTTTGAAGGGGAAATTTAATTTTTCCCCAGGCCTCTTCCAATCTAGCTGAGGTAAAAACCAGCATCAAGGGAGGAATGTGACTCACACAAGTAAGGCAGTTTAATGAGCACTTCAAAGTGAAAACTGGCACATGCAGTAGGTGTTCTGAGATTGATTTTGCACTCCTCAGTCTTATATAGTTGATACGAGTACTTACACTCTGATTCACATCTGACCCAAGCATGGACCTTTGCTAGCTCACCGGACAATGTATCCAGTATTACATGCTTGGCAAACTTGTCCTTAAGCATGGAGTTCTTAGATCAAATTATTTGTTACTCTGAAAGACTTCACCTCCTTACCTGACTAATGGTTGGAAGCTTGGTCAGAAGCATCTGGAACACTGGTGGTGGAAGAGTCTGTTGTAACACTTGCAGCAACTGCTGAGGCTGTCCACACACAGCGATTGCATTTGTCAGGTGGTCCACACCCTTCTCATAGTCACCTGCCAGACATACACTGCATGTTATCTGACGCCATCAAGATTTTGTCACCAACTAATTGTTCCTAGCCCAAATCACTGGCAAGTAAAAATTGGTAGAGAATTTCCTTGCACCCATGGAAAAGAGCACATTTTACCAACTGGCAGCTGTGGAAAGACCGAGGCGCCAGCACCGACGGCTTTCATGGGCTGTTATGCATCATCAGAAATAGCCAAATCTCTGCTGTCCCTGCGGGGATTACGTTTGTCCCATTTATACAAATCAGACACTGCCTGACTGCCACCTCACGGTGACATAGGTGCCCAATCCCTTTCCTGGGGTACTAAGAAGATATGACGCCCACAGAAGAACCTGCTGAGGGACAGGCACTGATGCACAAGACACCAGGTCTCTTCCTGCTGAGCCGACAGTGCTGCTGCTGCTCAAACTGTCCGAGGAACCAGCAGGCTGAACACCAGCTGATTCTGAGAACACACAATGCCTGGCCCTCTGTAGGGCGTCTTGGAAAAGCTTCCTGAATAGTATCTACCTCCTGCACTTAACACTTTCTGACTAGTTTTCCTACTCAATTGTTCTTAATCTAGGAAAAGCTTGGACACTAAGAAAGTTTGCTAGTTACTTGAATACAAGAACTACCTCTGACTCTTAGTGAAACCAACTGAACAAACTCAAAGAGAAATTTTCTCTTAGGAAAGAAACGTAAGTAATCTGGGGCCAGTGAGGTGGCCCAGCAAGTAAAGGTGCTCGCTTGGATGCCTTAGTTCAATCCCCAGATTCACATAAAGGTGGAAGAGAAATGTTTGTGAGATTTCCTCTAACCTCCACTCACTTACAAATTTGTACATATCTCAGATACATTTTTTTTTCAATTTTTAAAATTTATGTGCTTTGGTGTTTTGTTTGCATTCATGTCTGTATGAAGATGTTGAATACCTTATAACTAAAGTTAGACAGTTGTGAGCCACCATGTGGGTGCCAGGAATTGACCCTGGGTCCTTCTCCAAGAGCGGCCAGTGCTTTAACCACTGAACAATCTTTCAAGCCCACAAAACTAATTTTAAAAAGGGTAAAACTGACCATAAATTTTCCTCATAAAATAGAACACAAATAAATACACATTATACATGAAGTTCACTTCAACTCCAGTTGAATCTAATGAGGAAACAAAAAAAAAACCAAGAATAACACAATACCAATTTTTTTGTTTTGTTTCTTGAGACATGGTTTCTCTATAGCCCTGGCTATCCTGAAACTTGCTCTGTGGACTAGGCTGACCTTGAACTCAAGAGATCCACCTGCCTCTGCCTCAAGTGTTGGTTTGAAGGCCTAGGCCACTACTGCCTAGAGACACAATTCCAATTTTATTAATGGCAGCAACAACTTCAAAACTACTTTTAGATAAAAGCTAGTAAACAATGGGACCATCCTATTGTATGGAACAAAGTGTTGCCCAATTCTAAAACAAAATCACTTTTCATTACAAGTACTTGACTAAATGAGGCCCAAAGTAACTGGACCACGTTACTGATCAGATCTGAGACGAGCTGGCAATACCTGGCTTGGCGCTAACATTTGATTACATCTGAGAGTAGCCAAAACTCAAGCAGCGGAGTGCATCTATGAGGTGTTTCTTGGTTGGACTTTTTTAGGCCGGAGAGCCTCCAAAATCCAGGCCATACCTTCTGGAGGTCGCCACAACAAAAAGAGTTGTGCCTTTCCGTCTGCTTGTCCTCACTCTCACTGACAAGCTCATCTATCCCAAGTCACCTGTCGGATGGTGTCACAACATGCTTCTTTAGGACTTCAATGCTGACTGAAGTACTGCAGCTCTCCGGGGCCTCTCGGGACTCCAGCACCAGCCTGAGCTGTAAGCTGCCAGGTCCTTGGCCTTTCTGTTAGGACTAGGCAGACCATAGCCCGTAAGCCACTGCAATAAATGTTTCACACAAACATGCTCACTCTACGAATTCTGTTCCTTAGAGAATCCTAATACACCCTGGACTCTGATTAGGTAAACTAACTTTATTTTAGGCTTATTAGCCACTCCTTCCTACAACCCTGGAAAAACCTGGACTAGGTGAGTATTGGCAGACTCCGGTCATAACCTCCTATTCACTGTTACTATTTATTCTGCACTATGGTGACACCCAAACACCCTGAATAACTTGAGAGTCCTCTCCTCTGCAAAAATGAAGTTCTCTCCTGATTTCATTCAACTGTTACCTTAACTTCTACATCCTATGACAAAAGAAACTCTAAAGCTCACTTCAATCACAGGGCCTGACAACAGCAACCTAGTTTGTCTTCTGAAGCCAGGTTCAGTCTAACGTACCCAAAAAACTACCTTGAAGTGTTTAGAAGAAAATCCTGTCAAAAATATTTATCAACAGAATTAATTCTATGTGTTTCTAAATCCTGAAATGACTATTACCTTGTGCTAATAACTCTTCACCAAGCTGTATCTCTTCAAGGAAGAATTTCTGAACAGCTTCAGCATCTTTTAAATCAGGTAACTAGAAATGGAACATACAGAAATTAAGCTGAGGATTTATCTACAAAAAACAAAACAAAACCCTTGAATCAAGAAAACGGAAAGAGCTAAAGCGTACAATTATCTATAGTCTATAGAAGCCTTGGTATTATTACCTATATACCTCTATTTGCCATTATAGAATATTAAACTATTACCCATTCATTCTTTTAACAGTATTTCACACACATTGTCACGTGCACCGAGGATAGGATTTCTCTGTATTTGTTACATGAGTGCACATATATGTACATATTCACACACATGTACAACTTGTTTTATTGGTGGATTTGGGATTGAACCTAGGGCCCTTTGCATGCTATACTAGAAAAGCATCCCATCACTAAGCTAGATCACCAGGCCTCTTTTTGATAGGATCTTGTAGGCTGGCCCGAGAGGTATAGAGCTTACCTAGCACACAAAGTCCATTTCTGCCTCTAAAATCCTAAATAATACACCTCCTGTCAGACTCACATGAATACAGATCCTATGTTATGCCCTTATATCCCACATCTTGGAAAGGAAGTCTGCACACACTAGAAAAACAGTAGTTCCCAGCTTCACGTCACTAGAACCATTTCCCACCAGCTATGTTAATCACTCAACTGGCTCAAATAGCAAAATGTGTAGCATTTATCAATATCATTTTTGCTTGCCTGAGTGTGCTTTTAACAGAACCATTAGTGATCATTAGTTCATCTACAAATCCAGAGAGTGTCAGCAAGAGGGAAAGTTGATATGTACAATGAGTAGCATTTACTTAATTACTTAAACGATTTATTTTTAAATCAAGTAGATAAAAAAACCTACTGTTAGTAAAAATTATAAACTCGGGTCCTATAAAAAGAAAAAATGAAAATTTATATCCCACAAGTTACAACTTGTTTTTAAATTTGTCTGAACCTGATAATAATTCTGGTCCATAGGTTAAACATTAAAGATACTTGGGACTAAACACACTTGGTTCTTTTTGCTACTGAAGACAGTAGCCAACTAGTATTAAAGGCATGGATCTTTGAAAGGTTACTGTGAGAAGGAAGGAAAATCCAATTAAATGCTGCTTTTTTAAAAACCATTTTCAAGTAGCTGAGAGTTAACTCGTGGTGTCCATCTCTGGAGCCCTCACCTTGCTGCTTGTCCAGTTAACCTATTTGCTATTTTGGTTACCACCTATTTTGGTTACCACCAAAAGAAAATAAAGGAGGCCTGGAGAGTATGCAGTCTACACACAAAAAACACAAGACTATTTTTATTACCTTGGAAAGCCCAGCTCTCTCCTTAGCAAGCTTCTGTTTCTTTCTTCCTACAAGAAAAATAAAACAAAAATTTGGCTATCATAAGGATCAAGACATCTAATGCTGCAACCATCATTAATTCTACAAAGCATTCCTGATTCCAGAATCCCTGCCTCCCTGGTTAAGTGAACTAATGCTTTCAAATAGGAGCTTTCTCTTTTCTTCTGCCTCCCAGGTCCAGCGATTCACAAGATAGACTGCCCCAACAGCTGTGCAGCAGAACAATGCTCCCTTTCCAAATAAAAGAATTAAGCCATTATTACTGAAATGTACGGATTTCAGCTTTACTATTAAAAATCATCTCTTCTTAGGCCAAGTGGTTCTGTAAAAATAAAATATTTGAAAGCTCTGTGACTCAGGCTGGCTTACAACTGCAACAGCGCTGAGACTCCTGACCTCTGTATCCTGCAGTTCCAGCTCCCAAGTGCAGGGATTACAGGCAAGCAGGCAACTAGTCCAGGAGCATTTACGCATTTCACCAAAAGACAAGGGCAAGAGACACACGGGCTGGTTAGTCAAAAACCACCTCAGTGCTCTGTAACAGTACGTCCTAAGAAAGATTTAGCTTATGGGGACCACCTGCCAGTTTTGTACGAAATGCCTTACGCTTACACTAGACTGAACCTGTCCCTCAATAAAACTCATCTAATAACCATGAGGGTTCTAGCAGACTTCTGAGTTGGCAGATGTAAAACGTGTGGTACGAGTGCCTAGGCTCATACTCTGCCATTTTGGCTTCCCACAGTTAAATACCCAATTCCTAGAAAGTAAGTTATTCAATACTATGACCCGGACAACAACCAGGTGGGACAAGTGAAGGGCATTCTCCCCATGCACTAGATAGGCAAACTGTAAGCAAGAAAATTTAACTCTCCAAGATCAGTGTTGCCAAGAAAGGCAAAAGTCACCAACCAAGCAAAACATCTATCTCTAAAAACCTTAGTCTATGCATGAATCTGAGTCAACTTGTGATTGAAGGACCTTTTGGCTAATACTTAAAATAAGTGATGGACTACTCAAGCCCCCTGCATTCCTTCTATCTGTATGACCAAAGACACATCATTCAGATGAAAACCACCTCACGAAGCACAACTGTGTAACAAGCAATGAAAAAATATAAGGTGCTAAACCAGAATTTTGAGAAAATAATAAAGGGCAATGAACCTAATCTCCATAACCATCTAAGTAATTAACACCGTGCACAGGTGTAGGAGAAGATCCTTACTGTGCTTCACTTTTAGCCTTCAGTTTCCTAAGACTAGACTATCTCTGCAATAAAGGCACAAATGCTAACAGGCTGCAAGAGTCAAGGTTTGGTTATGTGCTGGTATTAGCTTCAGAGACTTGTAAATCTACCAAGTTTAAACGACTATATCCACTAAACAAAAACAAAAACCTGAAAGCCAAGTGAATGCCTTTAATGCTAGCACATGAGAGACAGAGGCAGGGGGAATCTGAATCAGGAAGAGCCAGGATTAGAGATTTTGTCTCAAAACAACAAAAGCATGCAAAGCCTGAGGTCAGAGCCACTCCAAACCCAAGCCACTGTTCAAGATAAATCACCTCTTTAATAAATAAAGTGTGCAGTACAAATGAAATGCACCTGCAGCGGGCAGTTAACTATTTAGATACCCCAGGTCAAACCTAACACCAATGGAGGTGGGGTAGGAGTAATGATCACCCACTGACACAAGTCAGAAAGTCTGAATTAAGATATTTAACCTAATTTCAAATCCTAAACTTAAACCCCTTTCCATTAAAAAACAAAACGTCTTCGGAAAGTATCCTTCCATTGAAGATGTACCACACATCAGGTAAATGACTCAAATTCTTAACAATCACCCAACTACACAATCTAGAGACTGAATTGACTGCTACTTGGTAGCAAAAATTTGCCAAAACAAACAAAACTTATAGCATTTATTAATTATTGCTAGCATTCATTAATTACTGCTGTCAGCAACAGGGCCAAGGACTTCTAAGGTGTGGCTTTGTTTCTGCTTTCTTGTCACTGCTGCCTTTAGTAATCCCCTGACATCAACTGGTTCTGACTAAAGCTACGAGGGAAAAACAAGCAGGCTAGCACAGAAAGTGATAGGTAGGAGAGGCCTGGCCTGCACAAGGCCATGGATTCAATCACAGGAAGGCAAAAAAAAAAAAAAAAGAGAGGGTGGACCGCTGGAAAGATTAGAGAAGAACCCTAGCAGGGCATGATGGCCACGCCTTTAATCCTACCATTTGGAAGGCAGAGGCAGGTTTATCTCTGAGTTCCAGGCCAGACAGGTCTAAAGAGTGAGACCTTGTCTCAAAATTAAAACAAAACCATAATCTTCCTGAAATGACAACTTATGATTTCTCCAACCCAAACCGACTTTCTCAAGATTTCCAACAAGGCTTTCCGAAGGAATCAGCCTGCTTAGCTTTCTCCAAATGTGTAGATCTACAGCCCCAACCCACTGTGTAGACCGGTGAACCCAAGAGTCACAGCCCTCATTTATGAAGTCTTCGGAATGTCAAGCACTTATCCCACCAAACCAACAAGAGGCGGCAGCTTGTACTACCTTACTTTGCAGCTAAGAAGATTTTTAATGAATGCTGGTGGTAAGCAATCTGGTCCCCAAAACGCAGTCTATGGATTCCAGCAGCATTCTTTGCACTACTCTACCTAGCCAAGGGACAAAAATTCTCTGCATCTCCCATGATGAAAATGATGCGGCTACTCGGGGCCCACAGGCTCAAAAAGACATCGAACTCCTACAGTAAATGATAAAGTCTATTTTATCAGTCTCCGACCACATATTAACTACGAAAAAGTTAAAAATGATTTAGAATACTAGAGAATGGAACTACTGGCACCCCCGCCCCCGAAAACGAAGGGGAGGAAAAAAAAAGCTAGCTTAGCATTACAACAAGTGTTTTCAGACTACTGAAAACGATTAAGAGTCCCTTGAAATTCACGGGCGGAACACACTGGTTAAAGGCATGCCAAGATTTCCCTCCGGTTAACCTCTTAAAAGATGTCGCAGGTATGAAATAAGACTGAGCCACGTGAGGAGCGCAGCCCTTTGGACTCCCCCGCACTTTGTCTAGCATTCACTCATATCTTGGAAGCACCAGAGCAAAGCCGCCAAGAGGGTTTAAGAATGCAAGGATGACACCGCACTTAGTAAGCGGGTTGGGGCACCACCTTCGGGATAGGCGCCCATCTGTAATGCAACAAGAGTTCGAAGTCGGCCTACCAATTACAGAAAGGCCTTGTCCTAAACACATATAAAGGATGATTTTCAACACTGGTTGTAGGGAAGGAAAGGCTCGTGCCTGTTATCACAGCACTAGGCTGAAGCGGAGATGTGGGGGGCGGGGGCGAGGGCTACCACGAGGTCGAGGTTAGCATGGGCTACAACCTATTAGGCCAACTTGACCTACACAGGAGGGCCCTATTCTCCAACACGCACGCACGCACGCCCCAAGATTAATGGGGAGAATGGAGCTGAGCGAGGTGGAACGCTGAGGCTGGAGGATTACCACTTTAGCCTGAGCTAAAGACCCGTCTCGGAAAATAAAATTACAGAGGTGGAAGGCAAAAAGTGCTACCCCTCCCCCCAAACCAGCATGCATTCCACGGACAGCAAGATGGAACCAGGTCGCCTCCAAGATGGAGGCCCGCGGGCACAGGCGGGACCCCGGCCGCAGCACGCGACGCCGGGGAGCACTCGGGAACGCGCAAGCCTGAGGGGAACAGGAGACGCACGGGCCCACTCACGTTCTCGAAGCCTGTTCTTGAAGTTGGGGTCACTCCGCCTTTTGCGGTCGAAGTAGATGCAGTACCCTATGAAGAGGGCACCGCACACGCCCGCGGCGATGGCGCTGTTCCGGCCCACCATCTTCGCTCGACTAGGGCGTGTGCCAGGCCGCGGCAGCCCGCCTGGCAGCGGTTAGCTCCGACCGATCGGAGCACGCCGGCCTCTCGCTGCCGCCTGTCTGCAGTCCTGACGGAAAAGGCCGAGTGTGAGGACTTCCGGTGCGCGAGGACCCCCGGGCGTCCGCGGCCGGGTGTCCGCGGCAGTGCCTGAGCGGAAGCACCTGGTGCGCACGCGCAGATAACCCTGTCTGCGCGGCGGAGGCGCCATGCTGGGGGCGGGGCGTGCACTGCGGAGGGGTTTGTGCGTCATCCCGCGCCTCCCGCCCTCCCCCACGACCTAGTGGTTGGGAGCTGCACGTGTTTGTGGCGCGCTGAGTCAGATCCTCTAATCCACCGTCCTTGCTTATGAAAGACGAAGGTGGGAGCCCTCTCAGAACAGCATCTCATCTCCTTGTGTCCTTCAGGAAACCTGTGACTTGAAGTGCATGCGTTTACTTTTTAGATTTTTTTGAGATGGGCTCTCCCCTTTGTAGCATAGTAGTGTCTGGAACACAGTAGAGTCAGGAACTTGCTGTGTATAGTCTGCCCTGGCCTCAAACCTGCAGTCCTCCTGCCTCTTTGCAATGGTATTAAAGGAAGGCCTGAACCACCTGACCTGGCAGTATTTACTTTGTAAATTGGGTTGTGCTGAGCTTAGACACGGTGATTGACTTCAAATTATGTTGTAACCCTGTCATAAGTTTCGGATAAGAAAAATGTGGTAATTCGTTTAAAAATTTTTAGCCTGTGAGGGTTTTAGAAGGGCAAAAAAGTCTCCGGGTGGCTCTGATTTGTTCCATCATTAAACTGCAATCTCTTGGGCCTCCCCTTACCCATCTGAGCAGGATTCCCCACAAGCTCATTAATGGTGAGACCCACCCACCACGCACTTGTGGCCAGCATTTGAAGGAAAGACAGTCTGGTACAGCACTGCTCCCTTCACTGAGGAAACATGAAAGCCTGGGACAGTAACAAGCTATGCTGTAGTCTCTGGGAATTGGGTACAGTGACGAGATAAGAGGTAGCCGGTGCAAGAATGCTTTTTCCACCCAAATTTATTTATGCATACAAGTGCTCTATCTGCATATACGCCAGTGTCCCAGAAGAGAGCATCAGACCGCATTACAGATGGTTGTGAGCCACCATGTGGTTGCTGGGAATTGAACCCAGGACCTCTGGAAGGGCAGCCAGTGCTCTTAACTGCAGAGCCCCGTAAGGATTTTTTGAGGCTATGTTAAAGAAAAAAAAAATTCACAAGAAAAAATACTTAATATTCATGATTAATCAGCACCTAGCCAGTACTTTTATCCTAACAAACCCAACTTCTATCCACTGTCCGCCACTTATACATAGCTTGTGGCTATTAAGTATTTATCAGATATAACAAGTTACTTTTTCAGGTAGCAAAAAATTACACAAAGCATCTTTGGAAAATTCTCTACAAAATATAGTTTTTTAATGATTTACACAACCATAGCAGCACATACATTCCAAAGTAGAAATTTCAACAATTACACAGTAGCAAATTCCAAAATATCTGGGGCCAGTGAGAAGGCTCGGTGAGTAAAAGTACATGCTGTGGAATGAGAGAACTTGTTTTCTGAATTCCACATATACCTGCATTCACATCATACATGTATTTAATAATAAAATTACATGTATGCATGTATATAACCTATGCTTTAATCCACTCACTCACAGGAGTCATTTCTCAGTATATGTACATATGTGTGTAGGTTATATTGGTGAGTGCAAGAGGCCAGAGGAGTTGGACCCAGGAGCTCAAGTTACAAACAGTTGTGAACTGCTTGACATGGGTGCTAGGAATTGAACTTAAGTACTCTCTGAAGAGCAGTGCATGCTCTTAACCAAGAAGCCATCTCTCCAGTCCCTAGGGCTGTTTTAAACACCTCATTAGGTTTTCTACATGAAGGACCCTAGTTCTTACTGAAGCATAAGAGCTATTAGGAGGCTTGGCCTGGAAGAAAGTAGATAGGTTATGAGGACCCTAAGGGCTTTCACCAGTTTCACCCCCACCGCCTCAAGTCAAGGCTAGGCCAAGTTCCATTCTCCACCCACAGTTCTCAGGAACAGGGACATTCTTGAAAATCCATAGAAAGTACTGACTGATAGTCACCTGATCCTCTGTTCCCAGATAGAGCTCGAATGCATGTCATATAAGTTTGAACTATAAACTTGCTGATGTTACCTGTATCTCTGAAAGTATAAAAACTGCTTGTTACAGCCATTCGGGTCTCCTTCCTGTCACCACCACGAGGGGGCTGATTGAGGGTTGACCCGATGCACCAAGGAGTGTGTGTACTTACTGGACTCTGCCTGCCTGAATCAGCTTTGGATTCCCCTGTCCCCCCTCTTGGTAAGATCAGTGTCTGGAACTTAGGGAATGCAGCAGCATGTTGTGCTGTCATTCAGCTTAAAAGTTTGCAGTTTAATTAACATAATTCATTAGATGCTGTCTTTAAACTATCAGGGACAGCTGTTTCATTCTGAGTGATACTAACTTAAGCATCACATTTCCCTTTATAGCCAAGCAAATCAATGACCCCTGTAGTCACTGGCTACGTATTAGAAGCCAGTCCCACTTCTATTAGCAGTCTTACTGGTTAGCAATTATTAGATGTATGGAATAAGATAGAAATGTACATCTCCACTATAATTTCAAGAGAAAGAAAAATGAGAGGTGAAGAATGTGTGTTATAAACAGCTCACAAGTCCTTCTTAGGGGCCATGACTACACCCAGGATCAGTATCCCCGCAGTAACCATTTGAACGCCTGGCCTAAACACAGAGTATTAATGTTTATTATTTTTCTTTAAATACATTTCTAAGAACAATGCTTCAGAGAGGCCTTACATATAGCATGAATTTAGTAAAAAAATAGACATTGTGGAAGTCTCCACATTTTCCTCACAATCCATAAAAAACCCAGACACTCATTGCAAGGTTTCACCACAGAAAGGAAGGGGACAGAGTCTGTTACTACTTCTGTTTCCTCGGTTTCTTCGTTTGTCCTTTTTTCTTTTGTCCTTTCTTCTTTTTCATGAGAACTGCCTTTTCTCCAATAAATGCATTCTTAGAATGGGATTTTCCTTCTTTAGAAGTAAAATTAAGTCTCTGCTTAGATTTACTGCCATCTTTCTTCACGCTTGGATTTGAATTCTGTTGTTTCAGTTTTTCTTTATTAACAGAACGCATGACTCTCAGTTTTCTTCCCATTAGCTCAGAATTATTTAACTTCAAAGCAAGATGAACAGCATCTGTGTTCTGTAATAAGAAGAAACATTGATTTCCACCAGAAACTCCTATGTAACGAGACCGATAAGGTCAGTCTTCAAGCTCTCACACAGAAGTCCTCCTAGTCTATGCCCTGGAGCTCAGATCCTGAGAGTCTGGGCAGCCTTTGCTTGAGCCCCTTCCTGCTCATGCTCCACTCACGGTTACAGGTGGCACTCAAGCTGCTTCACCAAATGCTCACCATCACAACCAAAGGCTCACTTTTCATCCTATGTTGTTTCTTTAAAATAGTAAACAGCTCAAAATCCAACTTTCTTTAAATTCCTGTTCTAAGTGGAAGGCAGGAAACTCTTCTACAGTCCCTGAGATGTGGGACTAGAGACTAGAGGGTTCTACTTGAGTCCAAAATCCCATTCTAGTCCAACACAGAACCATTAATACTATTTTAAATGTTAAGGAGATTATTGAAAGAACCCTACAAGCTTCTCAAAAGAGGTGAGTAACGAAGGACACAGTAACAGGATCAGTGTACTATAGCAACACAAACCTCACTCACCTAAGAGTCTTAAACTTTCCTGGCAATGCTTATCAAGAGGCAGAGACCCCGAATGCCAGACAGATGTCTCGCTCAGGAGTTAAGAGTACATTCTGTTCTTACAGAGAAGTAGAGTTCTGGGTACCCAAGCTCAGTGGCTCGTACCACGTGTAACTCCAGCTCACAGGGAACCCACATCTCTGGTAGGGGCATGTACATTCTCATGTCATATCCACACACAGCCCACACACAGCCATGTTAAAACAATAAAAATAAATCTAAGTGTCACTAAGTAGTAGGTTATGTTCTTTTCTGCTTAGGAGTGTTAGGGAGCCCTGATTAACAGTCAGAGTGAACAGTGAGGATCTGCTCCTTCTTACAGAAGGTAAAATCCCAGTTTTAGTCCCTCTAACACCCAACACCTAGACTATAACGTAGTACTGTCAGCACGTACAAACAAGGAGTTGTAGCCACAGCCATGTGTGGCGATGGATTTAGCTTCCCTAAGTCAGAAACCAGGAATTTAAGTGACAGCAATACCACAAAGATGGCATAGCAGTGCCAACCTCACCCCAGCATTTCAAAGAGCATCCCCACATTAGTCTCCCATACCTCAAAGAGCACATAGCCGAACCCTCTGCCGACTCCTGTGAGTGGGTTTCTCACGATCCTCACTGCCACAATGCTCCCACAGTCCAGAAAGTGCTCCTCCAAAGCAGGCTCTTCCACTCCTACAAACAAATCCAGGCACCCGAAGGTGAACAGCAGACTCACCTTAAGCTGCAGAGGTTTCACAGCACTGAGCTGAGCAAAGCCCCATGTACACAGCGTCCATCACACACCAGGACCACATGCTGCTGCTTTTTTCCCCCAAGTCAGGGTTTCTGGGTAGCCCTGGCTATTCCAGAACTCACTCTGTAGACCAGGCTGGCCTTGAACTCGGAGATTTGCCCGCCTCTGCTTCCCAAAGTATGGCACTGAAGATGTGCGCCACCACCCTCCAGCTTACAACATGCTTCTTAAAACTAGTCATAAGCTAGTGTTAGACTACTCGTTTGTTTGTGTGGGTTCTGGCGCTGAGGGCGCTGAGGGCGCTGATGTCACAGACACCAGAGAGGAGCTCTGCTACCGAGCAACAAGCCCAGCCCTTTCTAATTCCCTGAGGCAGCCAACGCTGTAGCAACAGTTATACTTGGTTTGTTTAAATAAACTTACTGTAAGGAAGATTTCCCACAAATACTGATCTCTTGTCCCTCTGAAACAAGAATAAAAACAGTAAGTGCATTAGAAACAGAAATATCCTACACTGCTAACGCTGCCCTCTGCACCCCCTGCCTGTAGCCATCCACCTGCACACGTGATCATACACCTGCCCACATCTGTTTCTTATCTTCCCTCTGCATGGTAGGAGCAGAGGAGAGACTTCATCATGGCGGCACTCAGGGTGGGTCTTAGGGAAGGCCCGCTACTGGGAAGTTTTGCCTATGAAGAGCTAATCAGCAAACACTTGAACTCTAAGGCAGGGGTTCTCAGCCTGTGGGTAGTGGGGTGTGTCAAATGACCATTTCACAGGGGTTGCTGCAGACCATTGGAAAACAGATATTTACATTACCATTCCTAACAGCAGAAAGATTACAGTTAGGAAGTAGCAAGGAAAACAACTTTATGGTTGGAGGCACCACAACATGATGAACTGTATTAAAGGATAACAGCAGTCGGAAGGTCGGGAGCTACTGAGGTTTGGTCTAAGGGCCAATTGGTCTCCATTGCAACTTCTCATCCTGCTGTACGAACTGCTTAACAAACAAAAACAAATGTGTGGTTGTGTGCAGCTAACTTCATTGACAGACACAGGTGGCAGGTGGGCATGGCCCGAGCAGCACAGCCTGCTGACCCTCTGTGGTAGGTTCTGCTCTGACTGCTGAGTAGCCCTGACACTCAGAGAAGCACACGTCTGCAGACTGAGTCCGCAATCCTTTGTTGTCTGAAGACACAGCTGTCATGTGCTGTGCAATCTGGTCACATTGCTGCTGTACTGAATCCGCTCCTGGACAAAGTGCAGACCACATAAAGTGAGGCAAAGCAGGCTTCATGGTTTGCTTGCTAACCTATCCACCCAACAGCATGCTGTGCCCCCTTACACCGTTAGCAACACCAAGCTCTTGCCATTCCCCGAGGAAGTCAGGTTTCTGCCCTCAGTGTATACACCTCACAGATATTGCCTATGAAAATGTCTTCCTGCCCAGGTAAACCTCTCATAGGAAATCTCTTCTCCAGGAAACCCTCCTTGTTCTTTCTTGTTGACCTGTCCCCAGTGCCCCATTCCTAAATGGATGAAGCATCCCGTGCTTATGACAGCATTTACCATAAAACAGAGCCACAACTGTACCTTTGCATGCTCCCTGCCGAGTACAGAGTCTTCAGACTGAGCTCCTTACCTCTAACAAATAACAACTTTTGGTTCCTAAACAGGTTCTCGCTGTATTACGCAGTGTCCTGAAATGTGTGATTCTCCTACCTCTGTTTCCGCAGCACTGACACAGGTATGAGCTACCTGCATAATCCAAGTAACAACTGCTGACTTCAGTCTATTAAAGGAAGGTGCTAGACCTGCAGATCTCGTACTTTCTCTAACATCCCAAGGTCATCATCAAATAGAAAGTGACCTGTTTGTGATGGCACCAACACTGTGGCCCTAAAGAACAAAGGCTCTTTCTCCTGCTCACACCCTTGGTTCCACCTTCCCACAGGCTCTTAAGATCTTTTTGTTGCTGGCCTGTTTTCTTTGGAAAATGGTCTCACAAGCCATCCAGGTGGGCCTGTAGTTCCTGTTGCTCCTTCTGTCTCACCCTCCTGGTGCGTGGATTACAGGCACGAGCTACCCTATGTAGCTGTCGAATTAAGATCTTTCAACAAATCACATTCTACTCACAGAGGCGGTTTCAGATGCCAGATCAACTCGAATACGAAATCCTTCTGCAATCTGGGCCCCATTTCTAGTTATAAAGACAAGGGGAGATGACTACTGAAAATGGGCACTTAGTTACGGCAACATTTGCTGTCATTGAGCCAAATAATGAACCCATCTCTACAGGGCAGAGGACAGTAATGCATCCAGCCCAGACACCATTACCTCTGCAGCGCCTTTGCAGCAGCGCTCTCTTCCTTAAACACTACGTACGCATTGATGCTTTTCTGGTCAGGATGAAATTTACGTCTACAGAGAAAACATAAGAAAAAAAGGATCATGTAAAAGTGCTCAGTGGTTAAGAGCACTGACTGCTTTTCCAGAGTACTGGGTTCAATTCCCAATACCCACATAGTAGCACATGTCTGTCTGTTACTCTTGTTCCAGGATATCCAACGTCCTCACACAGTTAGGCATACATGTAGTCAAAACACCAATGTATGGGCTGGAGAGATGGCTCAGCTGTTAAGAGCATAGGCTATTTTCCCACAGGTTCTGGGTTCAATTCCCAGCAACCCATGGTGGCTCACAACCATCTATAATGGGATCTGATGCCTGCTTCTGACATGCAGGTATGCATGCAGATAGAGCACTCATATATATATAGAATCAATAAATAAATCTTTAAAAAGAAAAACATCAACGTACATAAAAATAAACTTTAAAACAAGAAAAAATTTTTTAAAAAAGTTGCTAACCTCAAACTCAAGGGAAAAACTCTAGTTTTGTTTTCTACAATCAATATAAGGCAGGACTTGCAGAGTGAATGTTCCACATTTAAGTAAAGATCGAGTAATTTGAAAAAGAACAGAGACATAAAAAGGCAGCCAAAAGAACAGAAAGCCCACACTCTGGCATCATCACTGTGAGGGAGTGGTAAGAGCAGGACTCCCACGTGTGACAGCCCAGAACAGAACAATAGAAGGATTAGAAATGCCATCCTGGCTCCAACTCTGCACCTAGCAAAATTCTTCTCACAGCAAGAGACATGCATAACAAGTGCACATCCACAAATAGCTCAGCACACAGGAGCCTAAGCTCTGGCAGGTTACCACCCAAGGGCCCACCCTTCCTTCTGATGGCCATCACCACCCCTACTCCCTTGTGTACAGCTTTCCCCTTACAATACAGCCCTCCCTACTCTCACACATCATACTCATCTGTCCATTCCCTCCTCTCTCTGTCAAGTCACCTGACCTACAATACATCCCAGGCCTAGGCTTTGCTGTCTGCCATTTTTGTGTATAGACACTGTTGTAGTTGTAGGTAAGGGTGACGTGCACACTCATGTGTAAGCAGAGGACAACTCATGGGAAGTAATCCTTTCCTCCCACCACTGGAGTTCCAGGGATTGAACCAATGTAATGGAGCTTAGCAGCAGACAATGCTCCGTGCTGGGCCATCCTGCAGGCACTACTAAGTTTTTAAGATGGGGTTTCTCATTGGCCTAGGTCTCACCATACAGGCTAGACTGGCTGGCCACTGGGTGCCAGGGCTCTACCCGTCTCACCTCTCCAGCACTGGTACTACGAGTATGCCAAGCATTATGCCCCGCTTTTATTAAAAACAAGCCTTCCAGGAAATCAAGTTTAGGTCCTCATGCTTGCAAGATAAACACTCAACTGCCTGAGCCATCTCCACAGGCTAAGCTTTTCACCTCTATTGATTATGGCCAATGGTGCTGCTCAAGGGTAATGAATGTGAGTCAGCAGAAAATAGTAATATTAATGGTAAACAGACTTGGGGCTGGAGAGATGGCTCAGTGGTTAAGAGCACTTGTTCTTCCTGAACTGGGTCAGTTCCCAGCACCCTCGGGGCAGTTCACAACCACCTGTTAATTCCAGTTCCAGGGATGTGAGATCCTTTTCTCCTCAAACACCAAGCACATGGTGGACATACACATGCGAGCAAAACAATCGTATGCATAAAAAATAAAAATAAATAAATCATGAAGGAAACAGAGTGGTCCTTGGCTAAAGATGTTAGCCTCTGCTGAAGTAACAAAGAGGCCAACACACAAATGAGCACCACTGGGAAGAGAACCAGTAAGAGTGCCAGGCACTGCGCACAGCACAGGCACCAGGCACACTGCAGCACACTATGCCACTCACCGTCTTTCCTAAAACACAAAACAAGACTACTTTTCAAACCAGGGTTGGCGGTGCACACCTTTAATCCCAGCACTGGGAAGCAGAGGCAGGTGGATCTCTGTGAGTTGGAGGCCAGCCTGGATACAAAGTGAGTTTCGGGACAGCCAGGGCTGTGACACAGAGAAACCCTATCTCTAAAGGCTGATTTTTTTTTTCATATAATATATTCTGATTAGTTTCCCCTCCCTCATCTTCTCCCACATCCTCCTCTCTCTTTAGAAAACAGGCAAATAAACAACCACAAGAAAAATAAGCCTGAGAAATTTGTGTGCGTGCACACATATACACATATACTCATAAAAACACAAAATCAGAAACTATAATATATAAGCAAAAAACCAACATGGTAAAAAATGCCCAAACAAAACAATATGAGACACACACACAAAAAAAAAAACAAACAAAAAACAAAACTTCAAAAAGCACATGGAGTGAGCGAGTTAGCCATCTCCTCCAGGGCACAGGGCCTGTTACACCCAGTGAGACGTCACTGGAGAAAACAAAGTTTTTCTGTGTGAGCAGCTGACAGTTGCAGGCAGCTTCTGGGGTAGGGATGGGGGCTCATGTCTACTTCCCCTCTGAGCAATGAGAGCCCTTACAGCTACAGTTTGAGCCTATGCTGCTGCCAAAGTCTCTGTGATTTCCTGTGCACAGTCTGCCCATTTTCTACTGAGAAGAGAGCTGTGATTTATTAGATGCGGATGCTGTCAAGCACTAAACAGACATTTCACACGTGTCATCCAACCTCACACCTAACATGGGTTCTGCTTTATAAATGAAGAAACCGAGATTGGAGATACAGAAGCCAGAAAGAGCATCTCCCCTGTCTCTCAGCTAATCTATAGCATCAAAACTTTGGCAGAAGCCATCAGAGAACAGGAGTCTTAGAGGAAAAAGCCTGGGACAGGCTCCACACTCCAGAGAGATAGTGACAGCATAGTTGAATGTCAGTCAGAACCCTAGTGGTGACAGAGGCTGGAGCGGGGACCATGCATTGGGTATACTCTGATCTGAACCACCATCCACAGGAAGATGGAGAGTAGGCAGGGGCCCCCGAGCACAACTAGGGTAACAGCAGGCTGGGGAAGAGTACCCAAGCCCCACCTGGATCCTCCTCCACACCAAGGGGAAAGTGACGATGCTATGGAGGACAGGCAGTCTGTCACTTAGGCAGAAACAAGAGTCCAGGGCTAGAAGAAAAGGAAAGGGAACGTCTTGTCAGCAAGACAGTATGGAACTTGAAGACCCATCAGAGACAAAAAGGCTGAGCCTAGTCTACAAGATGGCCCAATGAGCAAAAATGTCCACCACCGTGACTGACAGCTTGAGTTTGATCCTCTAGAACCCACAAGGTGGTGGAGAACCAACTCCTACAAGCACACTGCAGCACATGCATGTCCCCCCCACACACACACACACATTAAAGCAGGGTTGGGGTGGGAAGCCTGGTTGACCACAGATCTTGACGGATCTGAGCCTACCTGGCTGAGACTAGGCCAGGACATGGAAGAGCCTTGTGCTTGTGTTTCCCACTACACCACAGGCTCACCAGCAGGTGGAGCACTACATACTGGATCCCTAAAACTGTGAAATTTCATGTTTTTAACACCAAAGCAGGGACGAGCCACATGGGTCAGTGGTTAAACACTGACTGTTCCCTTAGAGGACTTGCATTCTATTCCCCATGGTAACTCACAACTGTCTGAGACTCCAGTTCCAAAATATCTGGCACCCTCACACAGACACGCATGTGGGCAACACTAACAAACATAAAATAAAAATAAATAAATCCAAAACAAAAACAAAAGCCCAGCACCCAAAGCTTTTGTATGCAGAATATGTAGTTTTTCCCAACCTGGTCTCTCTGTCTGTCTCTGTTTCTCTCTCTACTTCTCTCTTTCACTCTCTCTTAGAAACAAGAAGAAAAAGACAGTACAAAGTAGGTGAAGCTTTTACCAACACCAAACATGCAGATACCCATAATATCTGTGGGTACATAATCAGTGCTTGCCACTTTAGAAAGGCTAACACTGAGTGACTGGCAGCACCCAGTGCTGGTGAGGACATGAACATGTGGTGTTCTCACCTACTGCTGAGGGAATGTAAACCATGCAAATGGAAGGGGTGGTGGGTGCCTATTTTTTAGGAAGCTAAAACACACCTACTATAAGGTGCAGCCATCCTTTCTCAGATATAAACTATGCACAAATGTTTGTGGTCCGTCATGCATGAAAGATAAAAACTGAAACCACCAGAACTGAGGGCTAGTGAGCAACCAAGCCCTGCTAACTCCACACAGCTCAACGGTGTGGACAGAGAACAGACACCAGTGCACAGAGCACAGGGCTCAGAACCATGCTGAGGAAATCAGAGGCAGTGTGTGCTCAGCATAAAACAGGCCCCACATCCCATCCCAGAATCAAGAACGCAAGACACTGGAGAAGGGTGGGGACTCTGCTCACGTAGCATAGCAGCACATGTCACTGAGAGGCACGAGGGAGCTGAGTGGCTCCCTAAGGACAGAGGAGGAGGGACGCACTCACTCAGGATGCAGACTGTGGCCATCCTGAAGGTGGCCAGAGGCAGTGGTGTCCTGTACATGCCCAGCAGTCAGGAAACAAATAGAAGAATTAGGAGTCCCACAGACCTTAATACATAGCAAAATTGTCTCAGAACTCTAAGGGTTGGCTGGGCGTGGTAGTGTACACCTTTAATCTGTGCACTTGGAAGGCACAGGCAGGCAGATCTCTGTGTGTTCTAGGTCAGCCCGCCAGGGCTACATAAGACCATGTCTCAAAAATAAGTAAATAAATAAATAAAATAAAATAAAAATAAGGGGGTTAGGGGTGGGGGTATAGTTCACCAAGAGAACAGTCACCTAGTATATACTAAAGTCCTGAGTTCAATCCCCAAAATAGCAAAAGAGACTACTAAAGTTGTACATCTCAATTGTGCAAAATTTTACTTAAGGTAAATTACACTTTTTTTTTTCCTTTTTTTCAGAGCTGGGGACCGAACCCAGGGCTTTGCAGTTGCTAGGCAAGCGCTCTACCACTGAGCTAAATCCTCAACCCCAAGGTAAATTACACTTCTAAAGACAACAAAACACCTAAACAAAGTCTCCCATGGCAAGAAAAAAAAAAAAAAAAAAGACGAGGAGAGAAACAAACATCTTTATCTTCCATCTTTCATCACAGATATCTAACTTCATCCCTGCCAAGCCAAAAAAAAAACCAACTCAAAAATGACCAGAGCGAATGATAGCAACCCCTCATGCAGAAACAGGCCTGCTGCACAGGTGGATGCCCAGTTAACTTTAGCCACAAAGACCACCGCCACCTGCCAGGCTGTCCTTGTCCAAAAAATAATAACTTTTATAAAATAAAACCTGCTGTCTCTATAAAATGTGTGACTATAACCAGGTGAACAACTCTGTGAGACAGCAGCCAGAACTGGAGTGGAAAGTGGCCTCAGTACTTCCCAGCGCTCTTTATGAGCACTGAGCCATCTCAGGTGTACACGACACAACACTCGGATGGTCTCAAAGAGAAAAGAATCTTGTATGAGCTTACTTTATCGCAGCCAACTTCTTGGATAGTGTCCCCTCTGCTGGCATCTTTTAAGAAGAAAAAGAGACATTAAACATTTGAATGACTCATTTCCCAGTTGGTTAGCATTTTCATTCTTCCCCCTTTCTCAGTGCTGGAGACTGATTTCAGGGCTCCGCACATGCCAACGTGGTCTATCTCTGCCACACTCCCAGCCACATAAGTCACATTTTAGAAGCCAAAATATTCTAACCACATGTAACTCGTGTAACTCAAAACATTGTAGGGCAATCAAATCAGAAACAGCTACCTCAACGCTTGTGAAAAGGACTCTGAGAGCCAGGAGTGGAGGTACACACCTATAATCCCACAATCCCAGCAATTGTTGAGAATGTGGTCACCCTCAGCTATAGGTGAGTTTGAGTCCAAGGCTACAGGAAGCCCTACTACAAAACAGTAATGGGGAGGGGAGCAGGAGAATTAAGATACAAGGAATTCCACAGACAACATCACACTCAACAGCCTCTCTCAACAACCAAGGAACAAGTACAGACAAGGGGCACAGACTACAGGATGATTCCAAGACAATGAAGAGTCGAGAAAAACAATTTTATAAAGTAAACATGTATGGGAGTATCATTTACAAACCTAAAATGTCTAAACTTGTAATAAGGAAATAGTTCATTTGCATCTAAGAGATTATATATCCCAGTGGGTCCTAAAATTAGTAGTGTCTTTATTTGTTTTAGACAGAACTTTTGTAGCCCAGGCTAGCCATGGATGCAGCATAAAGATCAGGACGATCTTGATCTTGGACCTATGGAACACACTCCAACAGAACCAAGGGCACGGTGTACTAGCAGCACAGAGAAAAGCCAAAGTGACAAAGCAGCAGCTGTGGGAAGGGCCACACAGCCAACAAAACACATGGCTTCAGTTCAGGGTAGTAAGTAAGTGCTGTGCTGCAAGATGAGGCTCAAGAACGCACAGGGCTACCACACACACACACACACACACACACACACACACACACACACACCCCTGGAGCCATGGGGTGCAGTACAAATGAGAGGAGATTGAAGGGAGGAACCATGGTAGAGTCAGCTCTGCTAACAAGAAGTAATAAGATATGGAGAGATGGCTCAGCAATGAAGACAATGGGCTACTTTCCTACAAGACCAGGCTGGTCTCCCCCAGCTGTCTAACTCCAATCAGTTCCAGGGGATCTGAGGCCCTCTTCTGGCCCCCAGGAGCACTGCATGCATATGACAATTGCAGGCGAAATACACACTGATACACATAAAAATCTTAAAATCTTTAAGAGTTCTCAATAAGAACAAATTTTTTTTAAAAGAAGCCATGAGTAAATATAGACCAAGGAGAAAAGAACGAAGTGACTCAACTGTGAAAAGCCTCGATGTGAAAAGCAAGCAGAGCAAGTAACAGGCAAGAGCCAAGGAGCTAACACTGGAAAGCCACATCCTGCAGGCATCCTGCACCATGGGTGTGGGCCAAGACGCCCGGTGAGGTCAGGTAAGAGCTTCACACTGAGAAGTGGAGCTCAGGACAGTTAAATTGGTGTAATGGTGGGGAACAGGCATGCTGACACAAATAATGAGAACTGTCAAGATCTTAGAAAATGTCTACTTTTAAAGAAGTCGTCCTTTTTCCCACAGGACACTTGGTAACGTTCAGGGAGAGCCTGCAGGAGTTAGTTGGTGATTCCAGGGATGCACAAGGCAGGTGGCAACACAGAGCCATCTAGCCCAACCCTCACGGGTGTGGGGATTGAGAAACGACAAACCCTAGGCAAGCATTCTACGACTGATCGATGCGCTCAGCCCTGAGAAGCCCTTAGAGAGTCATGTAAGAGAGAGCAATCAAACAAGGGAAGCCCCACGTGTGCACCCTGAAACACTGCACACTACACTCAAAGGAACTTTGAAAAACAGGCTGCTGGGTGTGATGTCACACACCTTTAGTTCCAGCTCCCAGGGAGCAGAAGCAGAAGGAATAGATTTCTGTGAATTCTAGCCCAGCCCAGTCTATTTACATAGTGAGATTCTGTCTCAAAAGAAACAAGAACAGAAACATACACCTTCCTGGTATTCATCCTCTGAGCATTAGCATAGCTGCTTGAGAATGGAATCAGATCCCAAGCCCTCTTTCGGTGCCTAAGCACGGCTGCTGCAGTCACACTCCTCTCCTGCCCACAGCCCCTACCTACGCTGACAGCACAGTCACCTGCCTGCCCACCAAACCCCAGGGCCAGCCTTGGTACCAGACGTCACTGTACTGTGTGCACCCATGCAGTGCTGACTCAGCAGTGGACGCTGGCACCAAGGGCCGGTAGGTCTGACGGATTGACAAAGCACAGTGACATTATGCAGTTTTCAGTGGGAGAGGACACTTACCACAGAACGAAATCGTACGGATTCTACTTGTCCATACTCTTTAAAAAACGACTTCAGCTTCTAAAAGAAACAACATACAAATGCATGTTAGCCAACACACTGAACATCTGTGTCACAAAAGAAATGATGTGACTTTATTTTAAGAACATTCCAGAGCCAAGGACAAGTAGTGTACACCTGTTATCCCAGCACTAAAAACAGGAAGCAGAGAAAATAAGATGAAGTGTTTACATCCAGTGTCTAAAACCCAAAGAACATGTCAGAAATAACATGTGACTGCTCAGCTGGACAGACGAAAGATTTTACAGAAACTTGGGAAGAAGAAAAATACTATTCACATTAGTGTCCATGCATGAGCTGCGGGTAGCTGTATGTTTCAGTGTTTATAACCTATGAGAATTAAATAGAGGTCAGTTAGACTTGTATGTTGCACATATTCCCTGATCTTTTCACACCGGCTTAAACCACAGTGCCTTTTAAGGATGCTGTTCCACAGAGAAATTCTCTAGCTGTCTGATTGAACTATCTCAAGATGTGTAGAACATACATGTATTTACAGGTAAAACAGTGATTTCTACAACTAATTCTAATTAAAAAGCCATTTGCTGTGAGACTATTTTTACAGAACAACATCACACTTCTCTCCTCTGAGCTCTTATGACCTAAAAGGAAATCAATAACCAACAGTAAAATGTACACAGGCAGGCAGCGAGGCAGGATGACTGAGATGTCCAGGATAGCCTGGGGTACATAAGGAGACTCATAGGGAGATGACAGCAAACTGACAAAAACACCTGGGCAAGGTCCTTCATCCTAGTACTGAGGGGGCGGAGGGAGAAGGAGCTCCACGAGTTAAATACCAGAGTGAAGACTCAACAGCACAACGGAGAAAGGGCTCAGCTGCTACGGGCACTTCTCACTCTGGAATGGGACCTGAGTCTGGTTCTCAGCATGGGGTGGAGGAGACAGGGTCAGGTACTGAGGTAGGACACAGCATAGGACAAAGGACAAAGGCTGATGACCTTTGGCCTTTAACCCTCTCTTACTGTTCTGGGGGCCAGAAGATGATGACTTTTGGCAATTTCATGGGGAAAGAGAGAGAGAGAGAGAGAGAGAGAGAGAGAGAGAGAGAGAGAGAGAGAGAGAGAGAGAGATCGGGCATGCACATTCTCTCTCTCTCTCTCTCTCTCTCTCTCTCACACACACACACACACACACACACACACACACACACACACACACACACACACACACACACACACACAGCCCAGATTAAGCCTGTGACTACAGCTATAGCAATGAGTTAGTTATGGACTATGAGCTTAGTCAATAGCTTCCCTGGCTTTATTCTACCCCCTCCCACTCACCTTCTTATTACACGTGACAGGCAAATTACCAACAAACACAGTCCTCTCATTTTTTAACCGCTCCTCTTCGGGGTTGAGTGGGACTTTTGTTCTTTGGCGCCCATCCTCATTGAGGCTGAGGGCAACATCCAGGGCTTCTCCATCAGTCACTTTACCCCGAGACTGAGACCTTCTCCTTCCCTGCCCTTGGCCTTGACGAATCTCTTCTAAATCAGCATTCGCCAGCGCACTTTCCCTAGTTTTTAAGGAACAACCAAAGAAAGGAGGAGTCAAAAACAAAGCAACAAACAAAAAGCCCAGAATTTGACAAACCAGTCCCACCTCCTCACTGCAAACACCTCCTGCTGGCTTCTGCAGTCTGGTACCTTAGAAAACACATTCTGTACTCGAGAGTTTAAGGAATATTTGATGACATACTAAAAACCAGGCAGCAGCAGCAGCACAGGAGTTCTAAAGGAAAGCCACATAAGCTCTTCAAGGTCTACTTCACGTTCTGCTGGTGCCCAGTTTATTATCATTCTCTGCCGTAGTCCCTGGACACTAAACACTCTCTAAGACCTAGAGAGGTTTCTATGCCCACCGAACAGTCTGAAAACAGTACCTGTCAATTGAGAAAACGAGAGTCCTTACTCAGAGAGCTCGGTCTCATTGAGGTGCTGCTGACTAAAGGAAATGAAGGGATTCTAGCCCACCGAGCAGGATACGGCTTAGACAGGCTTCCCCCTTCCCCTTGCTAAAAACTATTCGATTACATTCCTAAAGCTAACCCAGGGCTATTTCCTTATTTGGCCACTTCTTCCTCCCGAGGCTGACTACCAAGGTCCAGCAATCAAAAGCCCCCATTGGTTGCCCTAATTAACAATCCTAACCAAAATTAAACACCCAACCCTAACACGGGTTTCCCCTTTTACCTTCATAAACTGCCATTTGCCTATGGGCCGCTTTTGTCTCCTCTTTGTATCTAGAGGCAATCCTTTGTGGTCATTGCCTTCCTTTACCCCTAACCCCCCAAAGGGCCAAATGCCACCCCCTATTCCCTTTCCCTTCTCTCTCAGCTTCTATTTCATGTCTTTGTCCCTTATTCCCTGCCTTTTTTCCCTCTAGGGCAAATAAATCTCCTTTGTGCTGGGATTTGGTCTTAAGGTGTCTTGTGGTGATACTGTCCATTCAGTAAGCTCTGAAATGAAAACTACAACAGATGGTACCAGTGCACAGGGACACCCGGGTCTGATGTCACACTGACAAGAGAACTAGACAGGGGTCTCAAGATGAGAGAAAAGAAGGGGCAGCAGGAGCCATGCAATGACTCACTGGGTTCCCACTGGGTCCCTTAAAGCCTTTCAGCAGTGCATTACAGAGGCAGGCACTACATAGCAATGGCTAGGATAACGGTACAGAACCATGAAGACCAAGAAAGGCTTCTCAAAGAAGACAGCAGTGTGTGTCACAGTCTTTAATAAATACTACTACTGCTCTTCCACTAAGAGCCCAAGTACAATGATCTGTTCACTCCAATACCTAATGGAGCTGGCAAGGAAAAGAGGAATGCTGGGGCCCAGTTGAGACTGACCAGTTATGCAGAAGCATTTAACTGTTTCCTTTGGAAGACAGGAAACCACAGGAACTACCTACGAGAAACCACTTGGGCACTGGAAGCAAACCTGTGCCACACAGTCAGGCTGTACTTCAAAAACTAATTTGCGTCCAGGGACATAGCTCAGCAAGGCACTTTGCCCAGCATGTATTTTTGTTTGCTCAATATCCAGCAACACAGAAAGGAAGGGAAGATAGGAGGGAGGGAGGGGGGAGGAAAGAAGAGGGAGGGCAGGAAGCAGGTAAGGAGGGCGGGCAGGCACACAGGCAGACAGGCAGGCCCAAGTCAATCATGTAACTGAGAAAACAGGAAAGGAACAAGATGTATAATCACGAACGGGAAAGATTGTCATGACAACACAAGAAAAAGCAGGCTAGAACAGGACGAAGATAGAAAGAAGGCAGACTAAAGAGAACTAAAGAATAGTGGCTGGACTTGAGATGCTAAGGCAGGGGATCTTAAATTCAGGAGTAACAGACTGGCTTAGAGAAATACAATTAGACTGTCTTCTCTGAAAGAAAAAAGAAAGAAAGAAAGAAAGAAAGAGAGAGAGAAAGACAGACAGACATACAGACAGACAGACAACGGCTTCAGGACTTAGCAGCTGGGTAGCCATGTGTGAAGGGGCGAGCACGGGATAACTCCTGAGTCTCTGGCTTAGGCAACGACCCAGAAGTGAAGTGCCACCAAGGCAGGAGGTTTCAGTTTGAAGCATTTTTATTTTGCTCTTTGGTTTTTGTTTTAAGGAAGGGTCTCGTGAAACCTAGGCTGGCCTCAAACTCACTACATAACATAGGATAACTCTGAATGTCTGATCCCATTACTGTCACCTTCCAAGTGCTGGGACTGCAGTTATGTGTTACCATGCGTGGTTTAGACAAGGGCTTTCTGTGTGCCAGGAAAACACCCCACCGAGTGTGAGGTACAGAGCCTCATGAAGCATTGTCTTAAGGCGAGCAATGCACAGGTGCAGATTCGGCCAGTCAAGAAGACTGAGCAGGTCTAGCAATCAGGGTGGACACACATGGCAGTGCTCACAAAGAACAGCTGTGAGGCAACTGACAAGAACTCTGAGAAGAAGCTGTTTCCTAAGAGCAAGCTCAGGAAAGGTGTTCATCTTAATTCAGAAACAAAACAAAGAAACAAGGGAACAGAAAGATCCCTTGGAACGTGAAGCTTCGAGAAAGCAGTCGCCAAGTGTGAGCAGCACGAAGTCCTCAGGACATGTGTGAGGGTGGTGGGGAATTAGTGCAATGGCTCAGCAGGTAAAGGCATCTGCTGTGCAGCTGGATGACCTCAGCCTGACTCTGGGACCAGACATCGGAGAGACAGGGAATGGACTCTGGGAGTTGGTCCCCATGTCACAGGCCACCGTGACAGGAGCGCACTGACACACATACAGACACAAACGTGATGACTGTTAAAGGTCTTCTGAAAGAGGAGAGTGTAAAAAAACTGGGAAAGAAAATAGGTTTGAAGGAGTGAAAAGGAATTAAGAACCAAGGGTTTGTGGAAGCTGAAATTCAGCTTAGGTTGCACAGTGAATTCAAGGCCCAACTGGGACACAAGAAATCCCAGGAAAAAAATGAGGAACAGGGTTGGGGATTTAGCTCAGTGGTAGAGCGCTTGCCTAGCATGCGCAAGGCCCTGGATTCGGTCCCCAGCTCCGGAAAAAAAAAAAAAAAAAAAAAATGAGGAACACTGGGGCTGGAGAGATGGCTTGTTCCCTGCAAGTTGAAAGTCACCTCGTGGTTTATGGCAAGTGTTTCAGCCTGTCTGTCAAATACGAATTTGGTTTTTTGCAGTAGTCAAATTTCCTTCATAACTTAAAATTTCTTTTACAGGATATATGAGTTAGTATCCAGACAGGTCTACTACTTATCTAGTCAGTGTTCCTCATTCTTTTTTTTTTTTTTTTTTAAGATTTATTCATTTATAAATACACTGTAGCTGTCTCCAGACACACCAGAAGAGGGCACCGGATCCCATTACAGATGGTTGTGAGCCACCATGTGTTGCTGGGAATTGAACTCAGGACCTCTAGAAGAACAGTCAGTGCCCTTAACCACTGAGCCATCTCTCTAGCCCCCAAACATTAATTTTTTTTAATATAAAAAATGCTTGAAGTATTTAATACAGCAAGAAGGAGAATTCCACCAACCTGTTTGCCAGCCTCTTGTCTGCATCGGAGAGTTTCTTCACTTTCACTTTTCTTGCAGGCTCTTGCAAAGCTGGCTTTTTAATGTGGGCCACAGTTTCTTCTTCATCATCAGGTTTTCTTTTTTTAGATGTTTCCTTTCAAAAGTTCGAAACCATATTTAAAACCTCAAACTTAAAAAAAAAAAGTCTGACCCTAAAATGCTGTTGTTGCATATGCCTGCAATTCCAGCATTCAGGACACAGAGGCAGGAGGAACCAGAACTACATAGCAAAGTCCCCATCTCCAAGTCTCTGAGCAATACTGCGATGCCTTTCTACATGGATACTTCTTCACTGGTTACAGAGAGAAGCAGAATATTAGTCAGGCGAGCAAATTGGATGGGTTTGGTCACACTAAGCCTGTATATAGCACCAGCTACTCAGTGCAAAGCTTTAGTAGGAATATACAATCCAGGCTTCCATGTACGCTAAGCCTGGGCAACAAGTGAGACCACGTCTCAAAACAAAAAAGTAAAGTTGAATATGGTGGAGGAACTCTGTAATGTCAGCACTCGAGCAGCTGGAGGATGATCAGAAGTTTAAGATCACCCTCGGATACATAACAGAAATATGGCGCATATATGGTCTACAGGAGACCCTTTCAATCAAATCGGCTGAGGATCAAGTGTTAGCCCAGCTCTAGGGCCAGACAGCTACTGTGTCAGGCGAATTACCCTCTAAATCTGTCTCTAAAGGGGATACTCAGGGAGCAGCCCGGAGACTCACCTGGGGCACAGGCACAAAGACAGGGGGAGCCAAAGTCTCCGGGGTGCTGAAGAGAGCTGCCAGCCGCCCCGTCCCTCCTCCAGGGGGGCGCGTGCCGCCCCGCAAGCTGTCGGCGACCTGTCCCACCAGGTAATCGGTGGCTGCATTCCCCACGCCGTCTTCAGAGCTCTGTCTGCAAACACAGGCACACTCTCAGCCACGCCACGCCACGCCACTCACCAACACCCCTTCCACAGCAACGCCGCCCGCCACTCACCTCCGCTCCTGGCCCTTCTTTCTCTTGCGTCGTCCCTCCCCTCCCAAAGCCATGCTTAAAACTAATCTTCCGGAACGGAAGTAATGAGTCCGTACTTCCGGGATCCGGTTAGTCCTGCGTTCCCTCTGGTTCCAGGTTCCGGCTGCCTCTGGGTTCCGACTACTTCTATTCTAGGGCCGGACTCTTCCGCTCATGACCACGCCTCTTCCTCTCTGTGCAGACCGCGGCTGGGCAGGAGTCATGCTCGGCCTAATACAGGCGGAGCTGAGGAACTGGGCGTTTACGAGGGCGTTCGCTCTAGTCCGCCGACTTGTAAGGGAAACCTAGGCTAGGGAGTGCACCAAGTCTTACGAGTAGCTGAGGCCTAACGTAGGCACGAGGGTCAGCCAAAGCCTGACATGGTGGCTTAGACCTTTAATCCCACCATTTGGGGCTCGAAGTAGCTGGATTGCCTCGAGCTCCTGGCTTCCAAAACTTTTAAGTTTCCATGATTCGCCAAAGAATGATACCCCGGACTTCAATAGTATGTAAGCGCAAAGAGCGTTTTATTCTACAGAAGCCCAGCATGCGGGGGTCTCCCCGTTTACCAACACCCAAGTGAGCTTGCAGGCCTGATTAAAGCGCATTAGGGAATTCTGGGATAGGTGACTTCTATGTTAATCTGTTGGGTCCATCTCTACGGATATTCCATTACCGGGATGTCGGGGCTGGAAACTTTCTGTGAAGGTCTGGGATTTTACTGAGGAAGTCTGGAAACTGCAGCTGACCCATTCTCCTTGCTTCAGGCCAAGTGGCTGGGACCTTCCATTACCTGGGCATGAAGGCTAGAGCCTGGGGATTTTTCTGTTAGTAGTTGACTTGCCAGGGCTTGCCCAGTGTTTAGGCCTAGTCCCCTTAACTGCCAATTTGAAGTCTGTCATGGAATCAGCCTAGGCCTCTCAATCCTCTCTTTCAGTAATGGGCCATCTTGAATCCTTCTGATGTTTCTGAGGCCCCTACACTAGGACCTCTAGCCAGTCCCAGGTCAAGGAGAGAACCTAGTAACACCTAGGCCACTCTTTTAACCTGATTGGAGGTGCTAGCTGGTTGAAGACAAAAATCCTCAGTTGTATTTACAACCAGGCCATAAATTCATGGTGTCCAAGGTACAAGCCCTCCAAACATTCTCTGGGGGCAGCAAGTATCCTGCAACAGTAGGGATTACAGTGTGGTTGCAGAGGTGGGAATAGACACTTCAATGAAGTGAAGATTAGCTAAGACTAGAGACTAGAGAAGCATTGCAAAGCTATCTGTGCAGCTCTTCCCCCCCCCTCCGCCCCTCCCCAAATGTCGAATCCTACTTATACCCCCTCTAAAGATTATGTGTCTTCCCATGGCTCTTGCCTCAGCAAAAAACCTTGTGAGTCTGTCTTAGCCAAACTACATGAGTCTGAATCAGCTGGCATATCCAGAAACTTTTAAAAAAAAGATTTATTATACATAAGTACACTGTAGCTGACTTCAGACACACCAGTCGAGGGTATCAGATCTCATTACAGATGGTTGTGAGCCACCATGTGGTTACTGGGATTTGAACTCAGGACCTCAGGAAGAGCAACAGTGCTCCTAACCACTGAGCCATCTCTCCAGCCGAAACAGAAAGTTTTGTTCACTCTGCCAATCAGCCTGAGTCCTCAGAATCAGCAAGAAGTGGCCAGAACATCAGAAGTTTTTCATTGCATTTCTCTCCATGAAGTCACAATAAACGTTGACCAGTTAAGAGCTGTGAGGTGTATTCATACTACCCAGCATTGTCTACCATTTTGCTGAGTTGTGTTTATATTTTGTCTAAACATCACGTTTCCTTTCACATGTCTGCTTTAGCAAAACATCCTTTTCGCCGGTGGGCCCCAGCAAGCCATCATTTGATATAACCGACTTTCCAAAGAAATCAGAAGTTTCCACTTCACGTAGGTGGTCATCCTACGTGAAGCAAACCTTTTGAAGCAAAGACGTGATCGCCACTCCTGGAATAGGCAGTACAGAACCATTTGTAGTTAAGGTTACAGGTGGGGCATAGCCCAATCCTCAAGAGACAAGGGTTTAATCATAGTTTGTCTTTACTGTAAGATAGCTTTTAGGCTTAAAATGGAGGCAGGCTGGTTCTTCCAAAGAGAGAGAGAGGGAGGGAGAGAGAGAGAGAGAGAGAGAGAGAGAGAGAGAGAGAGAGAGAGAGAGCGCAAAAGAGAGCATAGCAGATAGCAGTATAAGGGACAGGAAGACAGGAAGCTGGGGGAGGGGGAGATCCCGAGCTGAGAAAAGTTGGCAGTGAGGGAGGGGGAGGGATCAAGGATGCCAACATGGACTCTGTAACAGGTAATACTTCAGGGAGTCTGGAGGCCAGCATGTACTTTGGGCATGCTAATAGGTACCACAGACAGCCATTTGTATCTTTGCCAGTATTAAGGAAAACTGTCTTTGGTAGAGGGGACCATGCTTCACAGGTTCCCGAGGAACTCTGGCTTTTGTCTACCACAATTTGGGAAAATAGAGTTTCCTGTAAAGCTGACAAGGACCACAACAATATCTTTAAAGAGGAAAGGAGAAGGGTAGGGAAGGGAAGGGAAGGGAAGGGAAGGGAAGGAGAGGGAAAGGAGAGAAGAAAGAAGGAAAGGTTTGTAATGGGTTTTGCAGCAAAGGGTATCCTGACAATCTGAGGGAATCCACAAAACCACATACACAACAGACCTCACAAAAGAGATTTGATGTGTGTGTGTGTGGGGGGGTGCCTCTGAGCTGGGATGTAAAAAGAGAGAGAACAGGCCACAGTGTGGGCTTTATAGTGAGGCATGGAGAATGTGTAGTGAAAATACACAACAATAGTGATGATGGTGGAACACATTGCTTTAGTGACTCCTGTCACATTGGCTTTAGTGACACATGACACATGAACCTTTAATGACACACGTCATATGGGCCTTTAGTGATGACAAATGAAGGTGGAGTGGGGATGGGGAGCATTGTTTCTGGAATGTGGATGGGTTTTGGTTGACTAAGGCAGGAAAAAAGAAAGGTGGGGGACAGAAGAAGGAAAAAGAAAAGAAAGGGAGGGAGAAGATATGTCCATGAGTAACAGCACAAGAACTGTTTCCTCTTGTGTGTGTATGTGTGCATGTGTGCATCTGCTTGTGTGGTGTGTGCATGTTGGGGGAGGGGCGGTGTTGTAAAGCCCAACCAGCTCCATTTTTGAGAAGCTCCTGACCAGGGACTAAACTCCAATTCCAGGAGGAAAACCACAAAGTCCATTTAAGCAAACATCCTATGGCAAACCCTCCCCTCAACCCCCAGTCAGACTACAACAGCAAGGTCAAAGTACAAATAGGTAACCTAAGACATCCTGCAGAAAACAGATAACCTAGCCATTCTGTTTGTCAGGTGTTTTTGCCCCCATGTTCAGTTACTATAGATTACACCAGAAATGCAGTTTTAAAAGTATTAACTTACTGACCTGTATGGAAATTCCCCCAAGCTTGCTGCAGCCACAATACATAGGCTGCACCCCTAGACTCAAGGCTCTCACCTCTGACCTGCTGCAAATGTGTCGGTGAGAGCCCTTGCTCTTGAGCTCATAGTAAAGACCCTTGTGTATTTTCCTCAGAATTGGCTCCTCAGGGGTCTTTGGAGGTCCCTACAATGTGGGCATGACAGTTTCTGTCTTTCATTCATTCTTGTTTGTTTTGTTTTTTGTTGGTTTTGTTCTTATTTGTTCATTTGTGGGAAAGGGTGGAACTGTGTATCCATAGCTGGTTTGGAACTCAGAAATATAGATCAGGCTATCATTGAACTCAGATATCTCTCTCTGCCTCTCGTGTCTGCCTCTTGAAGGAAATATTTCTCGACATTACATTATCTATATTTTTCATAAAGACTTTTTCACAAAAATAGTATTCTGGTGAATGTGTTCAAGGAGATGCTAACATTAAATAGACTATAATATTCTTTCCTTCCAAGAATATTTGTGAGCATTTAATGACCTTTACAGCCCAATCAAAGGAGACAAATCTATTAGATGAAACAAATAAATGAAAGTTAAGTAACCTGAACTATTCAGCTCACGCTGGCCTAATGACTGAGTCCCATTAAAGAATGACTGCACAGCACTGGCAAGATGGTTCAGCATAAAGCCACTTGTCACTCTCTTTTTAAAACACATTGTGTGTGTGTGTGTGTGTGTGTGTGTGTGTGTGTGTGTGTGAGAGAGAGAGAGAGAGGAGGGGGAGAGAGAGAGAGAGAGAGAGAGAGAGAGAGAGAGTGCTTATTTTATGTGCATTGGTATTTTGCCTGCATGTGTATCTGTGTAAAGGCAAGTGTCAGAACTTTTGGAGCTGGAGTTACAGACAATGGTGGGTGCTGGGAATTGAACCCATGATCTCTGAAAGAGCAGGCAGTGTCCTTAACCACTGAGCCATCTTTACATCTCCAGATTTCTTTTGTGCAGACGGAGATTGAATTCCCATCCTTGTGCCCACCAGGTAAACTCTCTAACACTGAGCAACACTCCTAGCTCCCTAAACCCTTTAGGTACAGACCATGAACCAAACAAATGGATAACTATGTGAAGGAGCTTACATAGATTGAATTTGCATTTCTTTTGCTCCAAGCAAAGATAGCTACGAAGGAAGAAGACAATGGGTAGGAATGGGATGAACTCAGAAACAGCAACTAAGGTCAGAATTAAAGGTTCAACTCCAAAATTTTGGGGTCGTGTTCATCTGGGAAAACATATCCTCTATTATTACCTGGTATTAACACTTCGCTTATCTTTCATTGTTTAATATTGCGTTGCGGACTGGAGAGGTTGGCTCAGCAGTTAAGAGCACTGACTGCTAATAATAATGATGATGATGATGATGATGATGATGATGATGATGATGATGATGATGATGATATATTGCTATCTAAACATCGACTGACAGTTGAGAACAATTTTTCCACCTGGGAAAGGAACTGGTCACAGCTAGTCAATGTATTAAATTTACAACCATGCAAAAATCTCGTGTTCTAAGCACGTGATACTCACCAAGACGTGCCAGAGTGCCAACCATTTTGTCTCCCAGAGAACTTGTAGTTATAAAGATATGGCCAAATCTCTGTTTCCATGTTTAAAACTATATTATTGGGACCCTGCTATTAACTAAGTATGCTCTTAAGACAGAGGTGTAAAAGCCCAAATGTACAATCATGTCAACTGCTTTTTTACCATTCTGAACCCACAGGTTCAGCCCACTTCTCGCTAAACTGGCCTTAAGTCTCAAACCCTGGACAAAAGGCTGAGATGCCTACTGACATAACAAAGCCGTTGCTGGCTGGCAGGTTCTCCCACCATCCCTTGGTCCCTTCCTGTTTCAGGGTTCTCCTGGCTGGCGTACCCTGTCCCCTACCCTAGACTTCTCCAGCCTCGGAGCTGGGTTGCCCTTCCCCCAGCTGCTCTTCCCTATATAACCCAGCCATTCTGGTTACGCAGCTTTTTTGCCCTCTTGGCCGCTGCACCTCGTTCCCTCTCTCCTCATATACTCAGGGCTCTTCCAGATGCCTCTAGCTTAGACTGTTTAATCCTTTATTTCTTTGATAAACCTTCACCTCAACCCCTTGGGAGCAGTCATGTCTTCCTTTTAATTTATCTTTTTCATGCAGCTGGCGTGATAATTCACACTCATTATTCTCAACCAGTAATCTTAATCATTTTGACCTCAAGTTCTTGAAGCTAATGGTTTCCCCAAATGTCTAGTAAGCCTCGTATTGATTTAGGAAGGCATGACTGCCACCTAGTGGTAATCTATGAAGAAGCAAGCTATACAGCAGGGAAAAGGCTTTCTCAATTTTCTCAATCCACCTATACTTTTTTTATTTCTACTTTTATGTGCATTGGTGTTTTCGCTGTATATTTGTCTGAGGGTGCCAGATCTTGTAGTTATAGATAGTTGTGAGCTGCCACGTGGGTGCTGGGAATTGAACCCCAGTCTTCTGGAAGAGCAGCCAGTGCTTTTAACCACTGAGCCATCTTTCCAATCCCAATCCACACTAATTTTAAAAATAGCACTAAATTGCTACCCCAGACGTGCTGGCACATGCCTGTAATTTCAGTACTCAGGAGGATCAGCTCCAATTAGTTCTTTTCCTTCAGACTTCTCCTAGGCTGACAGTCTCTCATTAGACTGTACAAGACAAACAAGAACACCTTATAAAATTCTGATACATTCAGATTTTTTGTTTTTTTTTGTCTTTGTTTCTGAGCTGGATTCAGAACCCAGGGTCCTGAGTTTGCTACTCTTCTAAACTCCTCCCGCTTTAAACTCTTGGAATTCTTTAAAGATTTCCAGAAAACATCCCCATTGTCTTCGTGAGGTGGGTGTTCAGCAAGCATAATCAGGAGTGCTTACCCACCTGGCGAAGAGTTTAGTTAAAATGATTACACAGGATGCCAAGCACTGAGGAAACAGTGGTGGGGAGATTTAAGGAACGAATCTGGGGACACACACATACATACACACACACACACAGGTAAAAAATTGCTAAATAAACTGAACACACACTAAAAAAGAATGAAATATTACAGGCTCGACCTCTTAAAACTATTTTAATTCTATTTTAAATATAGAATAGAAACTGTAGCCTTTAAAGATAGGATTAAAACAAAGAATGGGAAATGAGGCTTTTTAATGTGTAACCCTGGAAAACTAAAACACTCAGTCTCCCTGACTGCATCAATTAGAAATACCACGATAGGGGTTGGGGATTTAGCTCAGTGGTCGAGCGCTTGCCTAGCAAGCGCAAGGCCCTGAGTTCGGTCCCCAGCTCCGGAAAAAAAAGAAAAAAAGAAATACCACGATATGAGCGTCCTGTGAGGCTTTTGGATTTTCTAGAGAGTTTCGAATGGATATTAAATGCATATGGTGTAAAGTCCAAAGGAAGTAAATGTAAATTTAGGGAAAATGAAGTCTTTCTTTCCTGCCCCTCGGCTATCCAACCCTACCCGCAAACCTGGTAAATTAATTCTAATTAGGAAATAATGGGGTTGGGGATTTAGCTCAGTGGTACAGCGCTTGCCTAGCAAGCGCAAGGCCCTGGGTTCGGTCCCCAGCTCCAAAAAAAAAAACCAAAAAAAAAAAAAAAAAAAGAAATAATAATCTCTTGAACAGCTCAGGTCTCGCAGCTTAGCAGTTAGTTCAGAAGTTTAATAAAAAGGTGGGGTTGGGGATTTAGCTCAGTGGTAGAGCGCTTGCCTAGTAAGCGCAAGGCCTGGGTTCGGTCCCCAGCTCCGAAAAAAAAAAAAAAAAAAAAAAAAAAAAAAGTCACTTGGGGTTGGGGATTTAGCTCAGTGGTAGAGCGCTTGCAAGGCGCTGGGTTCGGTCCCCAGCTCCAAAAAAAAAGGTGTCATTTTATCACACAAAAACCAGAGGAATTTTACTCCAATTGAACAATGTTTTCTGTGTCTCCCTCTCCTCTCACAACATTCTCCCCCTCTTTGACAAGTTATTATTTAAAAAAAAATCATAATTATTAAACAGTAATAGGTTCTGCAGTTTTAGAGACAAGAAGCAAAAGTTTCAAAGACAAAGCTAATAGCCCGAGGAATCATCGAGTAAGCGACATCGCTTCGCTTCAAACCCCTGTCTGACCTCAGGGCTCTGTTATACATCCCTGGCTGCCAAGAGTCACCCCAAAAGCAAAGACTAACACACCGTGATGTCAAGGACTGTCATTCTTAGTGACATGTGTACCTGCTGGTTTCAGCCATTCTACACTCACTGAAATACAGTCTGACATCGACAACCGAACTACAACGGCAACCTGAACAGGGGAGACTCGCCCGTACAGTTTGCCCCTGCCACGCGGGACTGAAAACCCCAGAGACCAGCACAGCTGCTGGCGTTCTGTTCCCCATTAGGAGACTTCTGGCACAGCTCTGGCTTTCTGAGATGTTCTGCAGAGAACGGAAAGATACAATCTGAGTATTTTTAGACTCTCCAAACAACTTGAAGCCCTCCCAAAAGCCATAAAACAATTGCAATATTTATGTTAGAGCATTTGAGATTTTATCGGATATGATCAGATAATAATGACAGCAATAATAAAAATGGCAAGGCAAACATTGATCGTCATAGAGTTCATGTGCAACGGAAGAACAAGTGCTTGCTTCTGCAATCCAAGTTCAACTTCTTTTTTTTTAACTTTAAAACTTTTATTGGATATTTTAAATCTACATTTTAATGTTATCCCCTTTCCTGGTTTCCCCTCCAGAAACCCGCTATCCCCCCTCCCCCCAAGTTCAACTTCTTAAGTCCAAGTTGGGCATGAGTCAGAATCTCTTCGTGGGCCCAGGGAAAGCTCCAGTACTGGAACAAAATGGAGCGATAGCTATCTTCAGATGACGGAGCATGGTAAAATTAATTTATTTTCGCTTTTGCTTCTCTCCCACTCTCTAAACTTTATACAAGAAATATGTAATTACATAGCATTTTTAATCTGTATGTGTTCAGAGATCATCTGGCTTCATCTTTGGGGTGATTTTTTAGTTCAGAGTCTTCCAAAAGAAAATCCAGTGATCTATCTAGGTAACACACAAAGAATTTGAACCTGAATGGAAAAACGTGTTTTTCGTGAAAGAAACTCGTGTTCTGGAAATAATAAACTCCGGTTCCTAAAATGACTTGATTACCATCTATTTCCATTCCCCACGTTCTCAAGCCGGGCATTAGGTCCTGCTGACCTTCCCTTCTTTGAAAGCTACTCACTTTCTGCCATTTACCAACCACTCTTAGAATTCTGGAGTTGTGAGGACATGGATGTGTAAGAGGTCCACACCCAGCTTCAAGAATCTGCCTAGGATACAGTGAGAGGAATAAGGAAAAAGCCCAAGTAGGAAGACCAGGAAAGAATCAACTATGAAGTAATTAAAAAAAAAATCTAGGGAGTTTTTGAAGTGTCACTGCCTCTCATTTGGATACACTTACTCTCCTAGTTATCTTATTAAAAGACACACTTAAAAAGAGTGTTTGTGGACTGAACACTGGCTCAGTGGTCTGACTGACTGCTCTTCCACAAGTCCTGACTTCAAATCCCAGCAACCACCTGGTGGCTCACAACCATCAGTAATGAGAGCTCATGCCCTCTTCTGGTGTGTCTGAAGACAGCTACAGGGCACTCACATACATAAGATAAATAAATCTTAAAAAAAAAAAAAAAGAGTGCTTGCTGTTATTTGCTGTTTTTATTTTTCAAAACATTCATTTAGTGTGTGTGTGTATGTATGTGTGTATATGTGTGTGTATGTGTGTGTATGTGTGTGTGTATGTGTGTGTGTGTTTATATGTGTGTTTATATGTGTGCATGTGTGTGTGTGTGTAGACCAGAGGACGACATATGGGAGTCAGTGCTGTCTCGTCCACCATATAGATGCCCAACATTGCCCACCTACTAAGCCAACCCCAGGGCCCAAGCGCTTGCTTTTAAAACAGTTTAACAAAATAGTTCCAAAGTTTTTTCTTGGAACTGTTTCAGAGAAACAACAATAAAGGATTTTCCTTGATCTTGTTTGTTGTGTATGCACATGTATGTGTGACTTTGGTGTGTATGGTGTATGAAACTTAGTTTTGTTTAACACTACCTACCAAAGTAAACTTTATTCCCCATATCTTAAAGTGTGTGTGTGTGTGTGTGTGTGTGTGTGTGTGTGTGTGTGTGTAAGGCTGATTTTGCGTGCCTGTTTTAATTTTTTGAGTAAAGGATTCTCTTTCATTTACAATTAAGTGTACATCTCTAGTCCCAGCACTTAGGAAGCAGAGGTGGGTATATCTTGTGAGTTCAAGGCCAGCCTGCTCTGCACAGTGAGACCCTGTCTCAAAAATAAAAACTAGGGGTTGGGGATTTAGCTCAGTGGTAGAGCGCTTGCCTAGGAAGTGCAAGGCTCTGGGTTCGGTCCCAGCTCCGAAAAAAAGAACCAAAAAATAAATAAATAAATAAATAAATAAATAAATAAAAACTAAATTGAATTAATGGAACTCATCCAGTCTTTAAATCATGACTTATTATACAACACTGGCCAACCCACCACTTCCAGGGATCCTTCCAGGCTCCTCAAGCTAGGAGTTTCCTCATTGACACCAACTCAGATCCCAGTAGTGCAACAGACAAGAAGAATATGAGACCCGGAAGCCAAGGCAACTGTAACGTTCTTAACATGAAGATATTGAAACTGCATAGTAATTGTATTTGTGGTTTGTTTGTTTGCTTGGTCTGTTAGATTTTTGAGATGGGGTTTCTCTGTGAAACCATGGTTATCCTGACGCTCTGTAAACCAGGCTGTCCTTGAACTCAGGGATCCACCTTTCGAGTGCTGGGATCAAAGGTGTGGCTGCTGCCACTACCCAGCTAATTATATTCTTGAAAGACATTTGTTTAAAAGCCTCCTTCCCATGTTAAAATCAACAGGAGAGATGGTTCGGTGGTTAAGAGCACTGACTGCTCTTCCAGAGGTCCTGCGTTAACTTCCCACATGGTGGCTCACAACCATCTGTAATGGGATCTTCTGGTGTGTCTGAAGACAGCTACAGTGTACTCATGTACATAAGATGAATACATTAATTTAAAAAGATGAGCGGGAGTGCTCATTGTAGGCATAAACAGCAAGTTAGGTTCTAGATACAGCAAGTTAGGTTCTAGATACAGCAAGTTAGGTTCTAGATTACTGGCTCACACCCTGGCAAGGCTACATAGACAAGTCTCTCTCCAATAAACAAATACGTAATAAATAAATAAGTAAAAAACTGAAATGAACGTTGTATCCAGGGTTTTTAAAAAAAAAGTAGGGAAGGGACTGTATGGATGGTAAAAAGCAGAACAAAGATTTATTTTACGTGGCTTCAAACGGAGTCACCGAGAATCTGTCAGGCCTCTCACCTCCCGCCCCCCATGTCCCACTTCCTATCTTAATACAGGTGAAAGAGATAAGAATATTTGACTATTAGTAATAAATAACACATTAAAAATAATTTTGAGTGTCTTACTACCTCCTTTACAAAGCTCTGGAAGAAGTCCTGAGCCAGGCAGTGATACACTGTAACTCAAGCTGGGAGGGTAAAGGAGATGTGACAATTGCAAGGGCTTGCTGGATACCTGAAAAGTTAAACCAAATTGAAAGGTGAAGTAAAACCAAATACACATGAGCATGTATTCCTCAAAAAGCCAAAAATGAGTTTGGAAGTAATCATGCCCCCACCCCTTAATAAAAAGGTAGTTTAAATAAACCATGAGAGATTTGCATATCTAAGAACCCTGTGGAGGTATAGTCCCAGCCACCATTGCTTCTCCTGTCTCTGATAAAAGGTCAAGGTACTGTGGATAGACAATGACCTTGAATAGAGCATGACCTTGAATTTAGGACCCTTCTGAATCTGCCTCTGGATTTCACTTCCCATTTTTTTTCTCACCCAAGTCTGAGACACTAGAATTACCTGTCCACACAACTCAGTAATCTGTATATTTGTATTAATGTAGTTAATGAGCCACTGTGGATTAAAGAGAATCATAATACAATTCAAGGAGTTCCCAGGGCATGAGATATTAAACAAAACCTCAGGAATGCCTCCCTAGGGTTCATAGGTCAAGAAAGCCTTAGACAGACAGGTACACAAGCAGGGACTCATGCACACACAGCAAAAACAACAAACTAATCAAAATCACCAACAGCCCACCTGAGGAAACAATGCTAAAGTCTGGACACAGGGGTCCATCCATGCAAGTACCCGCCTTCCTTGAGCCCCACATAAGGCAACAAAATTTTCAAGGCAAACGACTACAACTCTCGCCTCAGAGGAAAGAAGAGGGCTTATTCTGAAACCATTTTGAGGGACACTGGCCTGGGAACACAGATTTAGGTTTCCCCCAATTCCATGTTCCAATGTAGCCTGTAGTTTTCGATACCCAGCCTTAAACTCCAGGAACAGACAGTGCTAGCAGCCCCCACTCAGGTTCCCTTGGATTCTTGGATGAAAAACAAGACACACACACACACACACACACACACACACACACACACACACACACACACACTCACTCACTCATTAGTTAATCTTAAAATGTCTTCGTTAACTCAATGACTGGGCACTCCCAAACCTCTCCTGCCACCCCAGGCATAATCAGATAGAGTGGCCATTTTCAGCTCTAACCAAAAATTCACATGGTTCTTTGACTTTATCTCCTACTACTGCCTCCTTTCCCCCTGCCCCCAGTTATCCTGTGTCTGCTAGCTTGCCTGCGGGTGCCCAGAAGTCCCACTCATTGGTTGGTAGTGAAAGACCCCCAGAGTGGGGAGACCCTCACTCAAGTCTCAGAATGATGCAACCCCTCAAGAGCTCATACAAGACCATCCTTGCTGTAATCACATGAGGTTTATCGATAGGAACCAGTGCACTGGGGTCGAGACTCATATCCCACGCAGGGGCAGTGGAGTTCGACCCGGAGAGGCTGGGAGAAAGGGTATTTAAAGGAAGAAGCCACAACCCAAGTGGGCAGGGATGGCATCATTGGAAAATCACAAGGAGAAGCTTCCTGTCTCTCAAGATTGCTTAACTTTGTGTTCCCTTTAGTTCCTAGGAGAAGCTTCCTGCTTCTCAAGGTTGTTCTCTTAAGATTCTAATCTAACTTTATGCTCAGTTAGTTCCTGGAAGAAGCTTTCTTTACTAGGTCAGGATCACCTATCTAAGGGTCTTATCTTATACCCTTTTATCTGGATCCTGGGGGAGCAGGCTCAAGAAATGTGACCTTTTACCTACTTACAGATAGAGGGCAGGGTCTGGAATTTGAGGTATTTAGGGGTTCTTAGGGGGTGAGATAGCATTTTTAAACTTCTGACTTCTTAGCTGCAATTTTTTTAACTTTCATTAGCATATTTTTGATGGATCAAGAACCAATTGGGGAACAGGACCTTAGCATCAACTTCACCTCTACATTCCAAATGTGAAGAAAGCTGTAACTTAAGGCAAGTTTAAAATGCACTGGTTGGGGGGGTTGGGGATTTAGCTCAGTGGTAGAGCGCTTGCCTAGGAAGCACAGGGCCCTGGGTTCGGTCCCCAGCTCCGAAAAAAAAAAAAAGAACCAAAAAAAAAAAAAATGCACTGGTGGGTAAATCACAGAGGTGGGCGTATTGAGCAGGAGGGTGCTTTTCTATAGGCCCAAGGAATTACCTGGGCTGGTTAGTGCTTTGCTTCTGAACATATTCCAGGAGGCTTTAATCTTTTAGTCACCAGACTGGGGTCTGGTGCCTATGTTCAAGCTAATAGTTCAGACACAGAGGTGGACAAGAACTATCCCAAGAAAAGGTCACTGGGCTCTGGACCTGCAACATTCCAGCTCTGACAGTACTGTGGTTCCAGTCAGTCAACCACTCTCTGCAGACACAGCTTCCTTTCAGGAGATTTTCCCCAACAAAACAAGCTCTAGAACACAAACAAACAAAGCCAAGCCCCACAGGTTACTGTCATGGTTCTTGTTTAGCCACCATGAGCTAAATGGTGACACCCTATTACTGAAGACCCAGTACATTTTGCAGGAATAGACAAATATACCTTAAAGGGACTTTAAATTTCCTCCCTTGCAGCTAGCTACCTCTCATGGTGTTAAAAAGTGTGATCCGGGCTGGAAAGATGGCTCAGCGGTTAAGAGCACTGTCTGCTCTTCCAGAGGTCCTGAGTTCAATTCCCAGCAACCACATGGTGGCTCACAACCATCTGTAATGCGGTCTGATGCTCTCTTCTGGTCTGCAGGTGTGCATGCAGGCAGAAGGCTGTGTGATGTATACATAATAAATAAATATTCAAAAAAGAGAAAAATTTAAAAAAAAGTGTGATCCCAATTCATAATTTTTTTTTTTTTTGCTATGTTCCCTTCTTTATCTTGGGAACATGTAGTAGAGACACGGGCCTGAGAGGAGTTAACTGTTAGCACATCCAACATTCTACTCACTGCAATAAGAGTGGAGACTCCAGACCCCAGTCACAGGAGAAGGAAAGACCTTTCAGCCTAAAGAAGTCCAACTCAGGAAGAACAGGCCCAGGCAGGGAAGATTAATAGTTATTAGCTATCGATAATAATAATACATTTAGAATGATCATGAGGTCTAGAGGCTCACTCCTTTTTATTTTTATTTTTTTATGCGCATGGGTGTTCTACCTGCATTTGGATCCGTGCCCCACATTTGTACCTAGTACCCTCAGAGGACAGAAGAGGACATCAGGTCTCCTGGGTCTGGAGATTAAACCATTCATTACTGAATGATAAATATGTCAAAAAAGAAACTAAGAAAAAAATTTTAAAAATTTCCTGGAACCAAATGAAAATGAAGACACAGCACAAAACAGCCTCTGGGAGTCACTCAGTCCCAAATACATTAAGACATTTCAGAAAGAGTACAAAGAAATAACTGAACAACAGAGAGCTCAAAAATTTGGAAAATAGGTCTGGAGAGATGGCTCAGAGGTTAAGAGCACTGTCTGCTCTTCCAGAGGTCCTGAGTTCAATTCCCAGCAACCACATGGTGGCTCACAACCATCTGTAATGGGGTCTGATGTCCTCTTCTGGTGTGTCTGAAGACAGTCACAGTGTACTTATATATAATAAATATATAAATAAACAAACCTTTTTAAAAAAGATTTTGAAAAACAAGAACAAACCAAACACAAACCCACTTGACAGCAAGAAGGAATAGAAATGAAAGCTGAAATTAATGGATGCAGAAATAAAAAGTCTTTAATGAAATCCAACATGCCTTTGTGATGGAAGTCCTAGAGGGAACAGGACGAGAGGAAATGTTTCTCTATACATGAAAGCTATAGACGAGAAACCAAAGGATAGCAGCATTCTACATGGAGAAAACTGGAAGCAGCCCAGCAGGAGACAGGATGCTGGTGCCCAGAGAACTCTTGCTGCTCTTCAAGGCCCATTTGTGCACCAAAGTGTCATGACTGTCTCTGATGAGTCATGCCACCCAAATGAGTGTTGTCATTATTATTTTTCTATTTTTTTTCCATTTTTAAAAAAGGTTTATTGATTTATTCTATATAAGTACACCAGAAGAGGGCACCAGATCCCATTACAGATGGTTGTGAGCCACCATGTGGTTGCTGGGATTTGAACTCAGGACCTTCGGAAGAGCAGTCAGTGCTCTTAACCATTGAGCCATCTCTCCAGCCCGTCTTTCATCTTTACACTAGGTCTGTGTGCATCTTTTGATTCCTGCTACCTGAAGAAAGAATTTGTTTTAATTCACTGTTTTCATTACTTAGACATGAGATCAATTTTTTCTTTTCTTTTTTAAATTTTTTTTAAAGACTTATTTATTTTATATGAGTACACTGTTGTTCTCTTAGGACACACCAGATGAGGGCATCAGATCCCATTCCAGGTGGTTGTGAGCCACCATGTGGTTGCTGGAAATTGAACTCAGGACCTCTGGAAGAGCAGCCAGTGCTCTTAACCACTGAGCCATCTCTCCAGCCCTATTTCCCCCCTTTTATTTATTCTTCTCTCCTGCAATGCATTCCGACTGCAGCCTCCCCTCAGTCCATTCCTCCCAGTCCCCTCCTTGCCTCCTCCCCTCTCGCCCAGATCCATGGCTCCATTTCCCTTCAGAAATGCACAGGTGTTATTATCTTCTATTTATTTATTTTTTTACTTTATCTGCATTTATTTCATGCTGAATTTATTCCCGTGCCATGAGTTTTTGTTTCTTCAGTTTCTTCTGGGTACCTTTTTCTTCTGTGCAACCTCCTCTTCTGGCTTTGGAATGACTAGTTCCTTCTCGGTTAGGATCGTCTCAATGAGCAGGGGGAGCTCACGTATGGGTTAATCCGGCCACGAGCTCTGTAGGTTCGTCAGCTCCATCTTAGGTGTCTGTTTCACCTGGATGTGTTCAATGACTGGAGAATCTACGTCTTAAACCCTTAAGTTCAGCATTACTCTCTGCATTTTAAGCATGTGCAGCAAAAATTCAGCACTTTTTTTTTGGCCACCGTCCCTGTGTCCAGTCCCACTGTTTGGCCTGGGCGCACCTACTAACTCCACCATTATACCGCCAGAACGGCACACATTGCTTCTTTAAAGTGGCATCCTTCACATACTAGGTGGCTTTTCAGAGATTGATACCCTTGATGGCCTGGGCAGTTTCCCGGGTGTTCGTAAAGTGAACACGAAGGTTTGAACCTTTTTTTTTTTTTTTCTTTTTTTTTTTCGGAGCTGGGGGCCGAACCCAGGGCCTTGCGCTTGCTAGGCAAGCGCTCTACCCCTGAGCTAAATCCCCAACCCCTGAACCTCTTAATTTGCATGATTTTGTGGGGTTTTCTGGGTCAAGAGAGTAGTGAACTATCTTCACCAGTCACCTCTGGCTGCTTATTAGAAGAGGTTATTACCTTTTAAATCCCCAGATTCGGGCTGGAGAGATGGCTCAGAGGTTAAGAGCACCGGACTGTTCTTCCAGAGGTCATGAGTTCAATTCCCAGCAACCACATGATGGCTCACAACCATTTGTAAAGAGATCTGGTGCCCTCTTCTGGTATCTGAAGACAGCTACAGTGTACTTATATATAATAAATGAATAAATGAATCTTAAAAAAAAAAATCCCCAGATTCAGGCCACATGGATGTTTGGAAGAGTTTCCAGAGCCTTCCCTGCATGTCTCTGCAGTCCGATTTTGGAGCAGAGACGGGGAACCGCAGCAGCGGATGCTTCAGAAGGATAGCCAGTGGGACTCTGAAATGACTGCTACACTTGTACCTCTTACACAGACCCTAGGGACCCTGACTGCGTCCTTGCCCGTTAATGGGAATAGGCAGTGTTCACGGATCAGGGATCATCCTGATGTGTTTTGCTTTCTAGAGTGTCCTAGAAGAGCCCTTTGGTGAAAGTTCTGGTCCCAGGCCATTGCATGATGCTAATCTGCTTCCCTGGAGCCCTGCTCGCTCTTCCCATGAGCCTTCAGTTTCCCATGAAGCTGATGGGGGCACCAGAAGCCGCAAGCCGCATTTTCTGTACAGTCCTGTCAAATAAGACTGGGCGGTGAGAGCCTTTGATGACGGCTGTTGATGGCATTGACCTGAAAAGCAACACAGACCCCACTGTGCTTGTTTAACCCCGCCCCTTCCTGGAAGGTGGGGTAGGATGATCCAAGTTTGTTTCCCTGAGTGTAAGCGTCTGCTGACGGCGCTTTAAAAATGTCCTAGCCTGGCTATGCAGCACCGGGGAGGAAGAGACAAGTTATGTCTTGAGTTTGAGCCTGTTGTGGCCGAACCGGGCGTTCTCACTCCTTGAGGATCCTGGGAGCTTTGTGCTCCAGCTGTTTCTCTGCCAGCTGCTTTCACACGCTGTCCCCTTGGCAGTTTGTTACCACGCTTGACACACACACACATCGCGTTCCGCTGGCCGTTCTGGTGTGGCACCATGCCATACTAGCTAGCTCCAGGCATTCTATAGCCTAGCTCGGCTTCCAGAACTGAGACAGGCTGTCTCTCTGCCCACCCGGAACTTTGCTCACACCCTCTGTAGACTGGTAAAATCAAAACCCTAGAAGCTTGTAGTTTAACAATTAGATTTATATGTTAAATTCTTAATCTATAGTACATCCACACAATATCCTCTGATCCATTTGATAAGATATAATTTGCCCATCTAAACAACACAAAATCCTGTACACACCCATCCCTTAAGAATAGTCATAACAGGGCTGGAGAGATGGCTCAGCGGCTAAGAGCACTGACTGTTCTTCCAGAGGTCCTGAGTTCAAACCCCAGCAACCACATGGTGGCTCACAACCATCTGTAATGAGATCTGATGCCCTCTTCTGGTGTGTCTGAGGATACCTACAGTGTACTTATATATAATAAATAAATCTTGAAAAAAATAGTCATAACAGCCTGTAATATGTGCAGAGAGGAATCTTAACATGCGCAGCCTTGTTCTCTCCGCTCCTCCCTCCTCGCTCCTTCCTAGATTTTCCCCGCCTACCCTTCCTTCTCATCCAATGATAGGCTTTGCCTTATCCTGGACCCGCCTTGCTGCATAATGACATCATCCTACATGAGGCCATACTACTCTATACAATGAGGTACAGTTCAGACAGGGATGCGTAGCCAAACCATGTCTCAAAGAGACAAATACATTCCCTTGGGCTAGTCGGATTGATCATGAGGTAAAGGCATTTGACAGTGAGCCTGAGAACCCAGGTTTGATCCTTGGGACCCTCATGTAGAAGGTCATGTGGAGGGGATGCCCCAAGAGGGAGAGACAGGACACCTGTGTTTGTCCTCTGACTTTCATGTACACACTGTGGAACACTCCACCCATCTCTGCACTCACGGGATACACTTACTTGTTTATATTTATTACTTGTTTATTTATTTATTTATTTGATACACACACACACACATGCATACACATGTGTCTTAGTTACGGTTTTACTGCTGGGAACAGACACCACTACGACCAAGGCAACTCTTATAAAGGACAACATTCAACTGGGGCTGGCTTACAGGTTCAGTCCATTATCAAGGTAGGAACATGGCAGCATCCAGGCAGGCACAGTGTAAGAGGAGCTGAGAGTTCATCTGAAGTCGGCTAGCAGAATGCTGGCTCCCAGGCAGCTAGGACAAGGATATTAAAGCCTATACCCAACCCACTCCAACAAGGCCACACCCACTCCAACAAGGCCACACCCACTCCAACAAGGCACACCCACCCCAACAAGGCCACACCCACCCCAACAAGGCCACACCCACCCCAACAAGGCCACACCTTCTAATAGTGCCACTCCCTGTGCTTAGCATATACAAACCATCACTGTGTGTGTGTGTGTGTGTGTGTGTGTGTGTGTGTGTGTGTGTGTGTGTGTGTGTGTGTGTGTGTGTGTGTGTGAAGGAACTATACTGAGGGCAGCTCTGTGCCATATGTAAAGATGGTTGTTTGTGTTTGGGTTTCCTCTTCTGGCAAATGGATCTTCATGCATTTGTTCTGAATGAATGAGAAGGTACACAGCCAGGATGACATGCCCTCTTCCTGCTGCAGCCTTTGTGTCAAGTGTGATTAGTTGCAGAGAGAGAGAGAGAGAGAGAGAGAGAGAGAGTGAGAGAGAGAGAGAGAGAAGAGAATACCCTAGAATGGAATGGTTCCTAGGTGTCTATTAACCTGAGAGATGGTCCCTTGTCAGTTGGAGGGAGAAGACCTTGATGAAACAGAAGAAAAGGTATGAGTGTATTCCCAGCCGAAGTTATGCCCAGAGGGTGTCTGTGGTTACAGGGATGCTCCGTCTTTTTACACAGATG